>NW_006912986.1:0-3096 GCF_000585535.1 Cladophialophora psammophila CBS 110553
ATTATATATACACCCTCATTACCCCCAGATAGCTTACACTCTCTTCGTAGCCAACTCATGTTAACTATTGGACTGATAGTTCTTAGTGACAAGTGACTTCTCATACCTCGTGTTCTTCCAAACCAGTTCATACTATTCAGATTGTTACTAGGAACCCTAACCCAGTTAGGCCCCAGTAGGATCTCTAACATATAATTAATTCATAATATAACTTCGACCTAGACCTTAGTAAAGAATCGAAGACTTAGTGTAAGAAAGAACTAAAATCTCTTATATAAGAAGAATTAAAATAAATTCTCTAAGAAGTAATAGAAAGAATTAAAGTAAGAACTTACTAAACTTAGAAATTAATAAGAAAAGTAGAGATGACTTTAGTAGAAGAAACCCAATTACGGGCCCTTATAGAAGACGATCTAAGAGAAATCGCAGCGATTATCTAAATATCTAAGAAAGAGATATAAGCCCGATTAACGATAGATTAAATACTAGTTAGAGTAGAGATAGAGATATAAGCGGTCTTAAGAATCTACTAAGAACGAGAAGTTAGGATTCCTCGACTCGTGAAAACTCTATCTAATGTTAGTATTTAAGAACTATTCCCTTATAAAATAGTTTACGTCTATTCTCTACGACTAATTCTCTATTTATATATATAGCACCTCGACTATCTATAGTTAGAGAAGCTAGATATAACTACCGTAAAAGTATAGTAAACTTATAAAGAATTAGTAAAACGATATATAGTCTATAACTACGAAGTATTCGATTTAAAAGATAAAAAAATGAACTATCTTTACTAAAAAAAAAACTAGAACGGTGGTAGAACTAGAGATATCTATATCACCGGAAATATATCTCTAGAAGGCGCTAACGATGGAAAGCTAACGGAGAGAACGTACGACTAGTTAGAACTAAAGAAGAAAGAAGGAACTAACGACTCGAGCTAAATATAGTCATAAGGTCTAACGCTAGACCTATATTTCTCGAAGATATATTAGAAGACTAAGAGATTAGTATTTTAATCGACTCCGAATACACTAAGAACCTAGTATACACTAAAATAGCGAAGAAGCTACCGTAATGAAAGACTAAAAGACCGAGATTCGATATAATTATAGAATTCGACGGCACCATTATATCTAAACTTACGTATAAGTTACGATTAATACGATTAACGATTAACGAATATTAAGAAGAATTAGACCTCGATATTATAGATATAAAATACGATATAGTACTAAGTATATCTTAATTAAAATATCACAATTCGATTATTAACTAGGCCGGGATCTAGATACGATTCGATAATTACGACTATATCGTAAAACCCTAGAAGTCTAAGCTAAGCTTAGCTTAGAAATACACTAAAAAGGTTATTTAGATGCGATTAGTACGTATATTTATTAATACTATAACGGAATACTCACCGAAATACGAAAGACTAAAGTCTATATTCGAAAAGAAAGTAAGAATCGAGGCCCTATCGAAATATAAACTATAGAACTATAAAATACGACTTTAAGAAGGAAAACACTCTATATTTAGACTATTATACTCGTTATCGGAAACCGAGTAAAAGATCTTAAGAGAGTACCTTAAAGAATATTTAGCGAAAGGCTACATTAGATTATTAAAGTTAAAAGTAGAATACCCTATTCTATTCGTTCTAAAGAAAGACGAAAAGCTTCGATTATATATAGATTATCGGAAGCTAAACGACATTACTATTAAGAATGTCTATTCGTTACTAAGAATTAATGAGCTCTAAGATCGACTTAAGAAAGCGTAATACTTCATAATACTAAATATTCGAGACGCGTACTACTATATACGTATAAAGAAAGACGAAGAATAGAAAATAGTCTTTAGAACTTAATATAGACTATTCGAGTACTATATAATACTATTCGGGCTCATTAACGTATTAGCGACGTTCTAAACACTTATTAATAACGCGTTAAGAAAATATTTAAATATTTTTTATATCGCTTACTTAGATGATATCTTAATTTACTCTAAGATCTACGAAGAACATATAGAATACGTTACGAAGGTACTAGAGACCCTTTAGGAATACTAACTACCGGTTAAACTTAAAAAGTATAAATTCTATAAAGACAACGTTAAATTTCTAAGATATATAGTTACTAAAGAGGAACTTAAGATGAATCCTAACTATATTAAAAGCGTACTAAAATGGCTAGAACCGACTACGCTAAAGAAACTATAATCGTTCCTAGGATTCGCTAATTTTTATCGAAAGTTTATACGGAACTATTCGCGAATCACTACACCCCTAATAAATCTAATAAAGAAAGGAGTCGCGATCTTTACTCTAATAGAAGAAGCTAGGTAAGTAATTAGAAAACTTAAGGAAGTCTTTACTAAGGCCCCGATTCTTACGATCTTCGACCCGGAGTAATAGATTTTTCTTAAAACCGACGCATTAGACGGCGCGATTATCGTAGTCCTAACATAGAAAGAATAGAATGGAAAAATTAGATTAGTTACCTACTTTTTAAGAAAAATAATAGAACTAGAGCTTCACTACGATATTTATAATAAAGAATTACTCGTAATAGTGAAAGCACTAAAACACTAAAGAGTATACTTAGAAGAACTAAAATACCTAGTGAAGATCTATTTAGATCATAAAAATCTCCTTTATTAAAACATAACTAAAGTACTTAATAGAAGATAAGTGCGATGGGCGGAAACTATAGCCCCGTATAATTTTAAGATCTACTACGTTAAAGATAAAGAAAACGATAGGGCAGATACTCTAAGTCGACGGCTAGATTACGTAAAAGATATTCGGCTAACCCCGATGTTCCTTCTACGAACGGAAGGAGACTATATAATCTACGTATAACTAATGTTGGTAATAGTAAACATTAAAGGTTCGATCGAACGAGATAACTACGAATACGAACTAAAAACTAATATTTGTTCAAAGGACTTAGAGAACTATCTAATGTATAGATAGTAAGGCTCATATAGATCGTAAACCTTATAGATAGATAAGTGACTATTAAAGAACTTGAAGATAACTATCTACCTAGGAAGGGTAAAGGTCTTTATATAGACAATAAGTGT
>NW_006912986.1:3186-25305 GCF_000585535.1 Cladophialophora psammophila CBS 110553
TTTAATATAAACCTTTAGAGGGCGATATTCCACAATATTAAAGAATATTATTTCGTAGACTAAGTATATAATGAAGTCATACGACTTAGAGTAATGAAACACTACCACAACGACCTACTAATGGGACACCTAGGAGCCGATAAGATAATTAAGCTCATTACTAGGTACCACGACTCCTGGAAGTATATAAGAAAAGATATTTAGAAATTTATTAATCGATGCGAAATATATGTATAAACGAAATATATAAGATATAGACCTTACGAACTACTATAGCCCTTGTAGACTTTAGAAGAAGCATAGACGTCGATTACATTCGACTTCATCACGAAACTACTAAAGTTTAAAGAACTTCTTACGGAAGTAACTTATAATAATATACTCGTAGTATATAATAGATTAATAAAGTTCTCCTACTTTAGACTATACTTAGAGAAGTCAACGATAAAAGAATTCGCCTACGAATTCCTACGAACCGTATTTACTAACTACGGAATGCTAAAAGAAATTATTATAGATAGAGATAAGCTCTTTATATCTAAGTTTTAGAAAGCACTAATAAAACTACTAACTACGAAGTATAAGCTATTTATATCGTTCTATCTATAGATCGATGAATAAATAGAAAGAACTAACTAAATATTAGAATAATACTTACGAATATATATAGATTATAGTTAAACTAATTAAGTACGACTACTATTAATAATATAATTCTACTTTAATAATTATAAATTAACAATAGGAATAAGCTCATTCTTTACGAATTACGGATTCTATTCACGACTCGAGGAGACGATAGATAGAAGCCCGAACCCTAGAGCTTTAAGTATGGCTTTTATAATGAGAGAACTCTACGATTAACTTAAATTAGATCTAGAATTTCTCGTAAAAAGGATGGTAAAATACGTAAATAAAAAACGAATTAAGAGATCGCTTCTAGAGGAGGGGGACTCCGTTTATCTTTTACAAAAAAACATTAAAATAAAACGGCTAAGTGGAAAACTAAACTATATAAAATTAGAATTATTTAGAATTAAGAATAAACTTAAAGAAGTTATATATCGATTAGAACTACTAAAAGATATACGTATATATAATGTATTTTATAAAGCACTTCTTAAACTAGTACTAAAGAACGCTAAACTAGTTAAGACATTACCGCTAAACGAGGAATTAGCACTAAAGGAATACGATGTTGAGAAGATTCTTAAGAGACGCGTTATGCGTGGAACCCCTTAGTATCTAATTAAATAGTTAGAGTACGACGAATATAAAAATAGCTAGGAATTAGAAACTAACCTTTCGAAGAAACTTCTAAAGAAGACGCGGAGAGACCACCCGGAGTGGTTTTAGTAAATATAGTCTCCTAATCTATCTACTTAACGTTCGGCGCGTCGAACTAAACGAAGTTAGACTCGACTAGGGCCACTTCCTTAGTCGTAGGTATCTAATTAAATACTTCTAAAGTCTATATCTCCCGACGTAATATACGGCTAAAAATCTTCTCTAACCGAGATAGATTCTCTTATAGAGTTATATTCTTCTTCTCCGCCTTAAGAAGTAGACGCCTAAGACGGATAATCTCCTTTCGTTTCGTTCGAGACCGAGACACTAGTTATTTCTTTTATTCTCTCACTTTCCGAAACTTCTCCATAGAAAATGTTTCGTCATAGTTTCGCTAGTGACGTAGACACTCCGCGTAGCTAAATAATTACTCCCGATCATAATAATAAACTACCCCGTGGCTTATATACTCGCTATAAGTAATCATCGTAATATTATTAGGATTAGAGAAAATGAAATCGATAAACTCGTTACGACGATCGCTTCGGGACTTTTAAGATTTAGAAGAACGACGGACCTTAGTAATACGAAAGGACTATATAGTCAGCTATAATAAAGAAAGAAGAGAGAAGAGAAAGTTAAACCTAGGATACGATCTATCTTAAGTACGTTAAGGACAACGAATAAGTCTAAGAGAGAGATAGTGTTAGACATAGCCTTAAAGGCCCGCGAGCAGAACGTAAGATGAACTAGGAAGAAAGCTTAACCGAACAAGGTAGCCTTAGAAAGTAAGACTAAAAGAAGTCACGTAATATCTAGAATAGGAAAGAAATAACCTGTTGATATGTTAGACTGGAATATACTAACATACTAACATACCGACCTACATTGCTCTATACGAAAAGCCCATATAAGTATATAGCTACGCTCATTTCCCCTAGATAACTTATACTCTCTTCGTAGCCAACTTATATTAACTATTGAACTTATAGTTCTTAGTGACAAAGTAACTCCTCATACCTTGCGTTCTTCTCAACCAGTTCATACTATCAGAATTGTTACTAGAAACCCTAACCCAGTTAGGCCCCGGTAGGAACCTTAACAGAGTACTCTTAGTGTAGAATAGAGATTAATATAAGAGACTATAGTATATTCTCGAAGTCTCCTATCTAAATTAGGTAAAAATAATAAGCGACTAGCTATAGATAATTTAGCTAGCTACGCGAAAATCTTTAAGACGGACCCCCCGAAGTATTTTAATAGAGGTAGTTACTAGATCTTAACTAAGTTTATTATAGATATCGAGATATATTTCGAGTTCTATCACTAAGATTTAATAAACTCTAAGGTAACTAAGCGAACTATCTAAACGGCGGTAATCTAACTAGATGAAGAGTCTCGTTAGATATATTATAGATAACGCAACGTACCCGCTAGTTAGAAGGAATTCCTTACGTTTCTTCGAGGTACCATTAAAGATTCTTAAACTCGCACTTTTAAGGCTACTTATATTACTTAGTTTAGAAAGCAATAAAAAGAATAGAGTGTTCGTTAATACTTATATAAACTAAAGTAAGTAGAGATCGAAGTAAAGATATTAAGACTTACGGAAGTCGAGTAAAAGATATAGCGTTTCCTTTACGATTTATAGCTTAATATTCGTAACGTAGTTATAGTAAAGCTATAGAAGATACGTCTCAATAGAGATACTATTCTTACGACCGCCTATCGCTATAAGATACGTTTCGCGAATAAGTAAAAGAGTAAGGCTAAGAAGAAGAATACTTTAAGAAAAAGAAATAAGCTCCTAAAGTAAAAGACATCGATGACTATAATAGAAAGTAAGAATAGAATTTCCCACCCGAATCGGAAGGAAAAAAACATATTTAGTTCGCTAAACATATTAACTAAGCCTAAACCTAAGTAGAAAGAAAAATTAACGTCCTCGTTTATTCCTAAGTACTATAATTATTATAAGGAAGAACATTTAGTACGGAATTGCCCTAAAAATAGTATAAAAAAATAGATACTAATATAGTAAACGTAGCTACCGCATTAGGGCATATTTAGTCTGCGAGACACGACGCATTAGAGCAACGCTATGTAAGTATTTAAGTAATAGTCCGAGTAAAGAGCGAGAAGCATCGATTACGAGCCCTTATAAACTGTGAAGTATAGAACGACTTCATCTCATAGATAACTATTATTAGGCTTAGTTTAAAAGGCGTTCCACTAAATATATTTAGAAAGGCTATGAATGAACGGTAGATCACTATTTACGACCGTTACAGCCTCGAGGTTTAGGCCATTAATGACCGAGGGAGAACTACTAAGACTAAATTTAATTTATTATCTACGAATATCGAGAAATTCGATATAATACTCGGTATACGCTGGCTCGAAGTAATTAATTCCGACATTAATTTTAGAGATGATATTTAGGTAGTAAGAGATTTAGACCGCTAAACCCGAATTAATATAATTATAGCGTAAGAGCTTATTTAAGAGAAGAATAAAATCTACATTATATAGTATCAACCTTTAGAGAAATCTTAAAGAGTTTCTTACTCGAATCGGATAGAGCAGTGTTTCACCCGCCTTCGAACTCTCGTATTAAGTAAGAACGAAGGTATATCTTCTCTTTATACTAGCTACAGCGACGTAGTATTAGATCCGGGCGAGACTTAAATTCCACTAGTATCGAGAGTAAAATATATAATTAATCTTACGCTAAATATAATAGCACTCTATAAGCTCATCTATTCTTTAAGTGGTAGAGAACTCGAGGCTCTAAGAGAATATTTCGACAATACATTAATAAAAGGGTAGATTCGACGAAGTATCTCATCTACTAGGGCTCTCATTCTATTTATCCTAAAGAAAGACGAAGGACTTCGCCTCTATATGAACTATAGAGAGCTAAATAAGGTTACGATTAAGAATCGTTATTTATTGCCCTTAATATTTAAGATCCTTAATCGCCTAGTAAAAGTAAAACTCTTTACAAAGCTAGATCTACGAAATACTTATCATAGAATCCCCATTAAGGTAGAGAACTAGTGGAAAATAGTATTCCGCACTAGATATGGGTAGTTCGAATACTTAGTAATATCTTTTAGGCTAACGAATACCTTAGCTACTTTCTAGGTATACGTGAACGAGTCCCTAAAGAGCTTATTAAACGTTTTCTATATTGTATATATAGACGATATTCTAATCTTTAGTAGAATAGAGAAAGAACACAAGAATTATATTAAATAAGTACTCGAAAGACTCCGGAAATCACGGCTTTTCATTAAACTTAGTAAATACGAGTTCCATACAAGAGAAGTGGTATTTCTAGGCTTCATCGTCAATAAGAAAGGAGTTTTAATAAATTCTTAGAGAGTAGTAGCCATCCGAGAATAATCTATTCCCCAAACATTTAGAAATATCTAAATATTCCTAGAGTTTATTAATTTCTATAGAGACTTTATTCGTAATTTCTTAAGAGTAATAGCGCTAATTATAGACCTACTAAAAGAAATAAAGTATAGCGTAAAGAAGAACCCTCTAAAATAAACTCTAAAAGTAGATGAGGCTTTTTAAGAGCTTAAGAAGCGCTTTAAAAGAGCCCCTCTACTTCATCATTACGATCTAGACCTAGAAATAAGAGTGAAGACCGATGTCTCTGGCAGTGAACTAAAAGATATATTATTCTAAAAAGTTACTATTCTCTTATCTAAAACGAATAAGAAATCTTTATTCGTTTAGAAATCTATAGTCTTCTACTTTCGTAAATATAAATCTAAGAAAATTCGATACTCTACGAATAACTAAAAAATACTAGCGATTATATACGTATTTAAGAAATAAAGGTATTATCTAGAAGCCCCCTCTAAGATAGTAACTATAGTCACTAACTATAAAGCGCTAACTCACTTTATAAATATAAAGATGTTAGCTCGAAAGAGATAAATACGCTAGATAGAAGACCTAGTAGTATTTAATTTTCGTATTGAATGGAGAGTAGATAAGAAAAACCTCGCTAATGACTTATCTAGAAGACCTAATTATAAGCGAGCAATTTTAAGTACTAATAAATAGAGTAATATACTATATAAATTCATAGCCCTACGCTTAGAGCCTCCACCCGAATCGGGTAAAGACGATAAAGTACCGATATCGATTAGCGCTATTCGAATTACGGTATTAACGAGAGCGTAGTCGTTACGAAAACCGTATCTAAGGGACAGTAAATGGAACACTATTTTTAATCTAATATCTTCTACTAACGAAGTAAAGCTAAAGTAGAAGAGCGATGAGTTAAATAAACTTATCGAGGATAGTCGCCTAGTAAATATAAGCTAGGCGACCCCTAAAAGAGAAAGAGCGCCGACTTTCTCACCTAAATTAAGTGGAAGAGCAAATCTAGAAGCTTAGATTCGGGAGACGTAGAGTCTTAATCGGTTCGTGAACGTACGAATATAAATAACCTCCGTAAATAAAGAGTATTAAACACTAGATTAAGCGGAAATAGTCCGACGAAATAGACTTATTTATATTCTTAATAATCTAACGATTAAGGCTAAGATTCTAAGAATTAATTATAATAATCCTTAGAACGGAGATTACTTTAGGCGAGCTAAAACGCTTAAAGTTATTTAGCGTTATTACTGGTGGCCCAGGGTAAAGAGAAACGTTTACGAGTACATCAGCAAAATTTCCCGCGCGACCCTAAGAGCCCTGGGCCGCCCTAGGCTATCAAGGTAAGTCTGCGTCTTATGTAACCTATAAGACCGCTAGGCTACTCCAGCGCGCCGCGTACTAACCCATGGGCTCCCAGGGTTATTGCTAATTAGCCCAGCTATCTCTAGCGTCTCTCTATTCTTTCCATTCCACACCTTTCACTAATTATGACGTTCATCCTATAGCTTCTATATACTCTAGGTATCTATATTCTATTAAGACTACAGGCCCTAAACTCCATTAGATATACTTATATCGATGAAGCGCCGCCATTACTTTATATATATAAAGACTATATAGTTCTAATAGAACTTCGATGAATATAATATCGTAAAGACCCGTAAGTATCTAAATATTTAGCGTACCCTAGGTATATTCTAGAGCAGTCATAATATACACTACTTACCGATCATTATTTTCTCCTACGTCTCTTACTAATATAATATATAATAGATAGAAAATAACCTAAACTTCGTTCAGTGATCTTATTTATTTAGATATTATCATTTTATACTTACTACTATTAATTTCTACTAGTTCTAATCGCTACTCGCCGCTCGCGTAGTACTCACGTCTACGCCGACTACTTATCTTCTTTTTACCATTCTCAACTATAAAGTATAGTTCGGCCTAATTAACGCATTCTATTTAGAATCCGTCGAAGCTCTTCGTCGTCAAAGACTACGCTTTTCTCCTCGTTATCGTTTTCCTCTATATATACCTATATCGATAGAGGTTTCGTAGTAAGTGGCTCTACTAACTAAGATATTAAAGCATTATAAACTTAGTTTATTAAAGTTATAAAGCTTATATTTAAGTCGAACTTAACTTATTAAATAATTTCTACGACGTACTAATGAAAAGTATATTCTTAGATATTCTTTCCGAGTACTTAGTTAATCGATTACTACTATATTTTAGTATCTATTACTCTTCTCTTTCAGTATCTAACTTACCTCGCTAATAATGAGGCTAGTTACGAGTTAGTTCTCTTAATTATATTCCTCGTTTATACGAGTAGACGATATCTTCTCCGCTAACTTCTACTAAAGATACGATGATAGAAATATTTTATATAATTTAAGTATATATAAGTCGTTCTTATATAGATCCTAAAAGACTTCTTATAATTACTCTCCATCTATACTAGCGACGAAAAGCTTAATACACTATATTAGAATCTAATATATTATCTATTATTTTAGCTAACTTTACTAATTTCATAGAGTTTTAAATCGTATATAGAGATCTAAAAAATATTAGTAGTCTTCTCTTCCTAGTAAAGAAAAATCTCCCTTTAAAGTCTACGTTATAGTCTTTTCTTACTCGTAGACCTATTAAATATTCTTATAAGCACCAGTATAGATATATCACTAAATAATAAATTATCTCAGATCGTAGAGAATTAAAGTACTTTTTAGTTCCGCTATACCTTACTAAACCCGAATCTACCTTAATTTAGAAGACTCTATTAATTAGTTAAATAATACTCTTCGACGTTCATCGATTCATTATATTCGTCTATTCCCGGGTTAGTATATATATAGCACTAAATATTAATATCTACCTCTTCTCCTCCGGTAGAGCCTAGTCTATATATAAAGCGATTATAGTCCAGTAGAAACTATATCTTTTCCTTCGTCGTACCCGTTAAATCATCGACGGCGAAAAGCTATCGTACCTCTTCGCGTATACGCTACATAACTTTAGAGCGATAGTCACTAACGTAATCCCGTATCTAGTGGTAATAATTAACGAACGCGTAAATATTCTTAATTACTAATTAAGATACCTTTCTAATCTTCACTAAGTACGGACTCAATAGTACCCTAAGGAATAAAGCGATCTAAAATATTCTTCTATTCTCGTAAATATCATTCTAGACTTATTAAACTAGAGACTCTTCGAACTCTATATTCGCGTTTATCTATACATTATATCTACGCCCATTTCTCTTATCTATTATACCGTCCCCGGATAAGACTCGCGTAATTATTAAACTCTTACACACTTTAATTATTTTAATATAGCCTTTAGAAAACGAGAACTTTTCTCGTCGTTTTACATCTCCGAATACATTAGAATAATTTTATCTCTCAACGTTAAATATAAGATCGCGGTCTTATAATTCTCTCCGCCTCTTCTTCCCACGACTATACCCTTAACTCGAACGATCGGTGAAGAATATATTTACTAAGGAAGATATCGAGTACTTATCGTCGCGAACTAAGCTAAAGCGATATGAAATCTATTCTATACTAGAAGACCTAGATATAATACTATCGCCTAACGAACTCTATATCTTAGGAAGTCTTCGAGAGAGACTACTTAGAAAATATACGTCGAATAATATATTATATTTACTACGAATTATTATAGATTATAACTAGATATACGTTAGATATCTTAAAGTCTTTATCCGCGAATAATTATCTTATTAGATTTAATACGATAGAGCTAGTTATATTAAGATCTAACTATAATATTCTTATAAGAAAATATACTTACTACTCTTACTATAACTCTTCCTTAATTTAGCGATAATATTATCTATACTTCTTTCTCTTTATTAGTAATCTAGAAATATCCATCCTCTTTCTTAGAACTAAAATTACTATCTTCTTTAACCGATAATAAATCTCTCTAGAATGATTTAATACGTCTTTCGATTCGATCTCGAGAGCGTATAAAAGTAAGAGAGCTATTAGAGAACCGACCACTCGACCGGTTATTTTTAACTCGACGTTCCTTTTTACTTATATTAATATAGAGTTCTCTATATACTACCTCGAATCACGACCATAATAAAAAGAAGTACGCACTTAGTGAATATTAGAATTTAATTCGCATCCCTACGTAACTTTTATAAGAGAGCTACGTTAAGAACTACGTATTTAATTTTAACACCGACTTAGTGGTATAGAATCTAGTATACGTATCTATTTATTTTCTTCTTATCGCTGTAGTAGTTTCTTCTTCTCCTAGATTAGTAGCTATATATCTTAAGTTAATATTATATACTATATTACGATTCTCTTTATTGCGTCTTATCTTCGTTTTATTTTATATTATAATGAAGAAGGTAATAGTCGTTATTAATAATCTAAAATATTCGGTTAGAGCTAGGAATCGAATGAGTGCTCGTGCTTCTCTAAAAGCCTCGTAATAAGAAATATTCTAGTCTAAAAAGATAAGAATAAAGAGAAGAGTAAGAGAATTAAAATAAAAGCTATAACGCGTCTATTAATATATTCGTATCTAATCTTATTATAATTAGCCTAGTCGCGCTAAATTTAACTTAATCTAACTATTTCTATTATATTATAATTTATACTCTTCTATCTTATCTTCTTAGTATAGTCTCTACAATATAGTTTATCTCTCTTTAGATTACTCTATACGCTATAACTAAAACCTAAAATATCGCTAGCTTTAGCTACGTATATCTCATAACGTAGCCTTCTACACCCTCTCGTTCGATATTAGAATCTTCCCCGTACTAATAGAATTATAGCTAAGTATATCGCGACTAAAGATAAATATAAAATCTACGTTTAGAATATTTATAAATTATACGAACTATAGATTCTCTAGAGAACTTATATAGTTATAGCTTCGAGTTAAAGAGAATTCCTCGAGACGATATATTTTCGCTCTCTCTTTCTCTTATCGTCTTATAACGATAATTTATATATCGAAATAATCGATATTTTACTATGTCGCTATCGTTGACGTTATAGATTTAGCTCGTTCTTTAAATAATTTCTATTTAGCTAGTTATACTAATATTAATTCACCGAACGATTCGTTTAAGTTTAAACTAAAACTATTCGCCGTAGTCTTATTTACTAACTCTATTAAGCTTCGTCTAGTTACGAAATATACGCGTATAACTACACCGTATATTTATCTTCTCTTATCTCGCTATAGTCGTCTCCGATAATTACGACTTAGCTATAGCGTTAAGTAGCGTAGATCGCTTTATACCGTCTCTAGATCTATCTTTCTAAGAGTATTTCGATACTACCGTTTACGTAGTATTCTATCGATAACCTTATTCACGGCGTATTAAGTAGCTACTTCTTAAATACGTTCACTTAGTATACTAAACTCTTATAATACTTCTTAAAATATATTATATATTATCTTATATTTCTTATTCGAAGTACTCTAACGCGATTTAATATCTATAATACTTTTCACTCGTCCCTTAGATTTCGAATCTATCTACGAAGATTAAAGATATACGGTAAGCGAAGTAGTCGAATAGCCTAGTTTCGGTGCCGTTATTCTTACTAAATAGAAGAAGAAAGAGAAAGGAAATTAAAGAATTTTCTTTTCGATTATAGATATTAAAGAAGTTATAATATACTACGGAAGAACGCTTAGTAATCTTAAATATAGTAGTTAAACTAAAGATTTATTTATACGCGGAAGCTTTATAGAAAAGTAAAATTATCATTACTTAAAGAGAATAGACTTTCTCTTCTAGTTTATTCTACTTATTTCTAACTATATTTATCTATATCTATAACTTTAACTTAAATATCGTTAAGACTACGCTACTTCTTTCTACCTAGTATTAGCTAATATACTTAATTTTATCTCTCACTAAAGAAGTACGCGAAAATAGCACTCTATACTAAATTAATAAATTTTTAATATCGATTTCTTCACCACTCTATATCTTTTACTTATTTAAACTCCTAACTCTAATTAATTATCTATATCTCGTTATCCGTACTAAAGAAAGAGATAATATTATCCGGCACACCTAGAAGGCTCGATATAGCGTTACCTTAAAGAATACGAACTAAGTTAATATCGGTAAGTAAGAAGAAGTCTATAGCGGTAAAATACTCGCTACTTTAAGAAGAATTAATCTTAACCTCGGTACCGACTTAAAGAATTTTAGACTAAATTCTCCTTAAACTTACGGCCTCACTTTAAATAAATACTTCCTTATTATCTAAGACGTATAATACGAAGCGAACACGGCTTATTCTAACGTTAACGCGAGCGTATTTAGCTAGAAAACCGGGAGTGTCGGTTACGAGAAAGTCGATGATAATAACGTTAAACTTCATTTCTTAATATTTATCGATAATTATAACGATTAGAGTAAAATACTTATCATCCGTATATATAAGTTTAGTTTTTATATATAGATAGAGACGATATTACGCGTTATATTCTATAATAATAGCGACTTACACACTAGATATTATATTTATTATCTTTTTAGCTAGTTTAATACCCATAATAACGAAGACTTCATTAACGCGCGAGCCGCCCGGAACAATATAAGTTCTATAAACGTTTTTAAGCTACTTCTTCTAGGACTAAGCTATATTTTCCGGGTTCGATGATCTCTATAGAGAAGAAAAGCGAATATTAAGATAAATAAGAGTACGCTCCCGGCCGTATTAAACTTTATTCTATTAACGAAGACTCGCTTACTAAGATCGCTTCTTAAATCTTATACATTAATTATCGACTAGCTTCTTACGATACCCGAATCGACTAACTATACGAGAGATATTAAGCGCCATACGGTACTATTTAATAAGAAAGATAAAGAGAATACTAACGTTAATTAAATGAGCCATCTAAGAGTATATATACTACTTCTTAAAGAAAGTAAGAGTCGCCTTATCTCTAATAAGTATCGAGAGCTACTAGATATCGCCGTAATAGGCTCTTAACGTAGCCTAAGAATAAAAAGCGAGAAGAGTCGTAGTCACTTACTCCGATATCTATACTACTTCGTCGATTATTATAGCTACGACCTAGATAATATATATACTCTAGATCTTAGTCTTAAACGCGAATACTAGAGTGGTATAGATAACGACGGCACCCTTTAGAACGATCCGTCGACCTTCGCGAAGTAAGAAGGCGAACTATAGCGATTATTTTAAATTAAATTACATATCTATAGAAAACTAATCGTATATCTTCTTAAGTAACGCGATCTTTTCTATATCTTATCCCGTAGAGTCTATTAGGTTACTCTTTTCTTCTTTAGAATATATACCGATAAGTTATATAAGGCGGAAGCCGATGAAGAGACGAAAGTCTTACACGGTAACGCGAGAATCGTAGATTAACGAAATAAATTACTTATATTAAGCTTTATAGACCTCGTATATAATAGACGATATATTCATTAGTTTAATTATATCACCCGCTTCGTCGTCGAGAGTGAATACCGAGTTAGAACGAGTAAATTTCGATTTACCGCGTCTTAAAAGACCCGCTTATCGCGCGATATTCATCTCGATCTCGACGAAATAAATACGTACCGCGTATTATTCATTCTAACTTTATATATTGCGAATCTCCTCATCGAAGGCGACGATATTAGAGTCCACATAGTTATTAAAAGTAGCGATATATAAGACCTAACTATCTCTTCTATTCGCGATAATAAATAGCTATACGAGATATTAAGTAACGTAAGACTTATCTATACCTAGAGATCCCTATATAATAACGAAGTTAGCTAGTGCGTTACGAGCGAGTTAAATAATTTACTTCTATCTCTCGTTAAGATCGGTTATATAGTCGTTAATACTAACCACTATATAAGTAAGAGACGAGTAGATATCGTAGAAATCGACGTAGATAATATTATTACTAATAATAAGATAATATACTTCTTCGAATCTTAAATCGCGTAACGATATTATATAAGAGAGATAGAATAAAGTAAGACCGGCGACTCGATAACGATAAGACTTATTACTTAATACGAAACTTAACTTAATAAAGATAAGTCGAACTTTCTAAATTTTCTTAATTAAGATAGACTATATTCCGGTCGGAAATAATAAAACTTAGTTAGAATCGATCTTAAATAAATCTAGATAAAACTCCCGAGTCTTCATATCTTAACTTATACTAAGTTAGACGATCGTAAACTTTAGTGAAATACTAAATAATAAAGCGATAACGACGGCACGAAGACTAGTTATAAAGTCTTCTATCTCGTAATATATAACGTTAATAATCTAATCCTCTTAAAGACGCGTCGCACCGTTAGATATCTCGAAAAGACTAAGATATATACGGTTACCGTCTTTAGAGACGCGCATTAGAAAGATAGAAGTCGTAATATATTCGTATATCTTTAACTTTATTTTATCTTTCTTATACTCTTCTAGGTCGCCGATACATATAAAGATTAAGTACTCGGCTAAATTATAGAAGATAGTTCGTTCCTTTATTTAAAAATACGTAGAACGATTTCCCGAAGAAATAAATTCGTTATACTAAATAAGAAAGCGACGTTTATTAAAATAAATCTAACGACTTAGATAGATTTAAGGCTCTTCGTACTCTATAGCTTCTTATAAAGCCATAAGATTTTAAGCGATAATATCTTTACTTCCGAACGTATAGATATAGACTTTAAGCTTAAGATCCGTATCTTAGGCGAGTTCGAGATAGTTCTTAAGTATAATAAGAGATTAGTATAAGTTTAGAACTAAGATATTTTTAATAGCCATTATATTAAGATTAAGTGATAAAAGTATCTCGTAATAACTAGGCTTACTAAACACTTCTCCTAGATACTAGAACCTCTTCCTAAGAAACTTCAAGATTTCCGGGGTGAAGAATACGATATATAGAAAGCGTAGACCGGTATATATTACGATATTATCTTTATAACTTATACGTTCATTCTAGTGGAAAATATAGACGTAAATATAACTCCGATAACGATTAATCGTAAATCTAGTTAAATAGCCCTTATCGTAGTAAAGCTCCTTATTATTCTATATATAAAGCGTACTAATATAGATAACTTCGAGATAAGCGAATACGATGGTATTAATATCTATATTCTCCATTATAAATAATAAATCGATAGTAGAGGAGTCGTATATTAATTAAACTAGCTCATCGAATAAAGGAACTATCTTAGTAGTATTAGATTCTTCTTAACGGTCATTTAACCGAACTCGAGATAAAAGTGACTTAGCCTTTAGCGAAGAGGCGGCTAAAGTCTTAACGATAAATAGAATCGAGTTATCTAAGTCTTTATTCACTTATATCTTAGCTAAAGAAGAAGAAGAAGTCTCAACTATAGACGTAGTAGAGTTAGTTTCGTTCACTTATATCTTAGCTATAGAAGAAGTAAAAGTCTCGATTAAAGAGATAACTAGTAGACTAGTTAGATATTCATCCACCTATTTCTAAGTTTAAGAAAACTAATTATTAGCTTACGCACCGCTCATAATTATAAAATTATCGATATCGTCCGCTATATTAATAATAAGATAATATTTAATATAACTTAAGAGATATAGAGAGTATATACTTAGAGAAGATTATATAAGTAGAGAGAAGAATAAGAATAAAGAGTTTAAATCTTAAATTCTAAAGATTAAGATTTAAAAGTACGTAGATAAGATCTCTTTTTCGCTAAGTATATATAAAGTAAAGATAGAGAAGATAATAGTAAGAGAATACTAATATAAATCGTATTTATATATAAATTAGACTAGTAAGAGAAATAGTCTTAATAAATATTAGTAAATTTAAAGATAAAAGTAAGTAGAAAGTAAAGCGTAAAGCGTAATAATTCGCTCTAATAAGCCTTCTAAGCGGCACACTAGTAAAGAAGAATAATTAATTATATTTTAAGTTCTCCTTAGCTATCGAAGACAAAGAAGAATATATTTTAAGAAGAATATATAATAAATAAAAAGATAGTTATAAGATATTTAGTCTAATATCGAATATCGCCTTATTCACCGCCGTAACGCTAAGCACTAAGAATACAATAGTATACTAATACCTCCTAGATTAAGATTCACCTATAAAGCGAGATTTATAAAGTCGTCACTTTACGTAAGAAAACTACTATCGACTCGACTAATAACGCCTCTATTAACGATACTTCTACTACTATAGAGATCACTTAGATAAAGAAGAAAGACGAAGATTATTCCGTAGAAGAAGATATCGCCTTTACTATATCTTCCACTAAATATATTTTTCTTCTTTCTTTCTCTAAGTCTATTTTTTTTTCTTTATCATTAAGTATACTAACTCTATTCTTATTAGATTTACTAACTCTATTAATAATACTATTACTATTAATAGAAGTATCTATAATACCGCGATGAACGTCGCTACGGAAGCCATTATAACTAAAGTCACCGAGATCCTTATCGCCGCTATAGACGTTACTAAGAATAACTAAAAGCCCACGTATCTCCGATAATATCTCTAGAGCTTAACCTAGAAAGAAACGTATAAGAGAGCGAATTTAAGCTCGAGCTCTTTTTTCTTCGTAATGAAATAGATGAAGACGACGAAGAAGCAGCGAAAAAGTACAACTCGGGATATTAAAATACGTACGAGAATTACACGAGTTTATATAAAACCTACAAAGAAAAAAGAAAAAACTAAGTAATTAATTAATAGAGAGCTAGGGAATCTATCGTCGATTCACGAGATTATATAGCGTCCTCGAAGATATAATAAATATAAATGACTTCTTAGTCTTAACTTTTTCCACAGAAAATAAATACCTTTAGAATATAAATAGTATAACGAACTTAACTTCATCGAATAGATAGCTCTATAGATTCCTTTTTATTAAAGCTTAGAAGTCAGTATATAAATACTATTAATCTCCTTCCGTGCACCGCGGTTAATTTTAACTCTATTATAGACCTCGGGCTTATCCGATACGAGAGTAATTAATAGAAATAGCCTCCGTTTAGAGAAAGAGAAAAGAATAGCTAGAATTTTACGAATCGCCTTTTTATCTAGAGCTTTCCTTAGCTTTAGAGATAAACTACTAATTATAGCGCAGAATCTAGACGTTTTCGAAAGTCTACCCGTTTAGTGCACCGTTCTTAGTAATATAGCCGAAGAATAACTAAACTATTTTCTACGTACTACTATTTTTAGTAAATATCAGTTCACGGCGACAGCTTTAGATTTTAGCCTTTATTAGACTCGCCCATTATATAATCACGATACTTCTAATCGCATCTAACATCCCTAACCGTATCTAACACTTCTAGCTATATCTTTAGTCTTAGAAATGAATTACTAATTACAGCGTAGAATCTAGACGTTTTCGAAAGTCTACCCGTTCGGTCGCACCGTTCTTAGTAATATAGCCGAAGAATAACTAAACTATTTTCTACGTACTATTATTTCTAATAAATATTAGTTTACGGCGATAGCTTTAGATCTTAGCCTCTATTAGACTCGCCCATTATATTATAACAAGATAAAATAGCTATACTATAATAGACTATACTAGGCTAGTAGAGCGGTAATAGAGAGAAAAAGTTATCTAGTTATATATTAAACCTAAATAAGCTAGCAGAAAGAGAGTACGAAATAGTTTATAGTACTAGTAGTATACTATTCATTATAGATTTAAGAGAGTATTATAAATTTTATAGCTTTTTAGCGCCGTCTATCTAATTTTTAAGAGTATTTTATTAGTCCTATTCTATTCTTCGATACTACCGCTATACTAGGTATTCGTAGCCCTAGCCCCTACCTCTCTAGGTAGTGTTAGTGATATTATCTTATTAATATTAATCAGAAACGCGTTCTCAATTCCCGATCTACTGGATAGGCCTCTATACGTTGTTATACGTGCACGCCGAACCCTAAAGAGCTCTATTACAATATAATTACGATACTTCTAATTATATTTAATACTCCGAACTATATCTAACACTCCGAATCACATTTAATACTTCGAACTATATCTAATACTTCGAACTATATCTAATACTTCTAACCGTATTTAACACTTCGAACTATATTTAACACTCCGAACTATATCTAACACTTCTAACTACACCTAATACTTCTAACCATATCTAACACTCCGAACTATATCTAATACTTCGAACTATATCTAACACTCCGAACTATATCTAACACTTCTAACCGTATCTAATACTTCGAACTACATCTAACACTCCGAATTACATCTAACACTTCTAACCGTATCTAACACTTCGAACCATATCTAATACTCCGAACTACATCTAATACTTCTAACTACACCTAACACTTTTAACTATATCTAACACTCCGAACTATATTTAATACTCCGAACTATATTTAACACTTCTAACTATATTTAACACTCTAAACCACATCTAATACTCCGAACCATATCTAATACTTCTAATCGTATCTAACACTTCGAACTATATCTAATACTCCGAACCATATCTAATACTTCTAATCACACCTAACACTTCTAATTATATCTAACACTCCGAACTATATCTAATACTTCTAACTATATCTAATACTCCTAACTATATCTAACACTCCGAATCACACCTAACACTTCTAACCATATCTAATACTCCGAACTATATCTAATCCCTCCGGCCACAGCTAAGACTTCTAGCTAGATCTAATATTTCTAATATCTAATTTAAGCAGCGTATATAGAAGATTACCTAGCGAATATCACTAAAAAGCGAGACTCCTATACTTAGATATCACCATTATTAATAAACGCTATTAAACTTAATTTCAGCGAGATATAGTGACGCGAGGCTATAGATATCTAGATATATAACTAAATAAAAGCTAGAAGAGCTTTTATTAATAACACTAATGAATATAAAACGACGCTAACGATTATAGATAATAGTGTTAGAGAGTTAATTACGCTAATATTCCTACTATTCTCTTATATATAGTATAGAGTCTTTTAATTACTATTGTTTCGCTTACGTATTAAGGATTTCCTCTACCACTCATTACCGTTAGGCGCCGTCTTCTTTCAGCGATACCTTTAGTTATGTAGTGTATTTATACTAGCCGTAGCTAAATTAGCGTTCTCGTATCCGGCCCGCTAGATAGATCTCTACGCGTTCTCGTACGTATAAGTCAAATACTAAAGTACTCTATTATAGTACTTTAAGTTAATTTCGAGAATTTCGAAACTCTAAGTCTCTTATACTAACTATTCCTTCTATAGAGACGATATATAATTTCCTTATCTTTCTTTAAGAAATCGTCATTAAACACGGTAATATATTAATTCTAATCGATATAGAAATTAATATAGAGAATATTACTTTCCGTCTCCGATATAGAAACTAAATATACACTCCGAAGAATAAGATCGAGATAGTAGAATCGCTAATAACTAAGACTTCGATAACCTTTATTAATATATTTAGAATGTCGCTATACCTCGATTATTCCGTACACGGAATTCTATCTCCCTTAGTCATAAAGAGAATAAACGTCGAGAAATACATCTATATAAATAGGGGTTATATCTCGCTCTTCGGCTACTTTAATATTAAGAACACTAATTACGATAAGAAGCCTAGATAGTAAGCGACCCTAAAGAGACCACCGACCTCCCTCGCCTACTAAATATTCTTATATCTAAATAGAGTCTCGCCTTCACTAACGTTAGTTCTATTAGTTAGAATTACACCGTATAAATTCTCTTACTCGCGTATCTATATTCGATTTATTATCGCGGTTAATCTTTCAATAGAAGAGCGATAGATAAATATAGATAGAATATCTATCGATTCACGAAGAGTCGACTTCTCTTCTATTAATTATAACATTACTAAACGTTAAATTAGTATATCGTAGTCGTTCTTCCCGAATAAATACTACGAGAGTATTAAGAAAGCGAAGTAAATATATAAATTTTACGATAATAGACGCTTAACGTCAGT
Organism: Cladophialophora psammophila CBS 110553; assembly: GCF_000585535.1. NCBI lineage: Eukaryota > Fungi > Ascomycota > Eurotiomycetes > Chaetothyriales > Herpotrichiellaceae > Cladophialophora > Cladophialophora psammophila. The sequence goes on from NW_006912986.1 coordinate 21,915, forward strand.
AAGAGATTCCTCGTTTAAGTTACGAATAGTTCTTTCGTAACGGAATCTTCTTTATCTAACCCTTAATCGCGTTCTTCTCTACCACCCTCGATATATTTTATCTTAGAGTATTAAGATCTCGCGCATTAATTACTACAATAACTTAAGCTAATATCTCTTTTAAGCTTAACACTAGAGTCTCTTAAATTCTAAACTCTAATAAATCCTACATTATTAATATATTATAAGATCGTTAATTATATTTAAGAATTTACTCTTTAAATATTTCCCGCTTATTAGTTAGTTAGTATTATTTCTTAACGATATACTTATAGTCGGCTTTAAATATCGCTATATCGTAGCTATCGGCGCTACCGAATTTCCGAATCATTATAGAATAATGAGTAATCGCGTATAGTTTAGATATATTAAACCTCGCGCCCGGGGTCGTAACGCCGCGAAAGACCTCCTTAAAGATATTCATTCTATTAATAGCTATTTTCATTTATATAATGGTATCGCTATCGTAGCTATAATACTACGTATATAGAGTAAAGTCGATCATCGCTCGAATAAATTAGATCATCTCGACTAAGACTAATAAAACTAAAGTAGACACGAGCTATTAAAGTATTATCTTCTACTTAACTCCTATTCATTAGGAAATAGCACTAAAACTCCGAAATCTCTTAAGACCGAGAAATTTTAGAATAGTACGGAAACGTTCATTAAGTAGTGCGTCCGTCTATATCTCACTATACGTATTCTTTAGTACTATATAGACCTAGTCGATCACCACACGATGTACGACACCCTTGAAGTATTAATGAAGTATATTAACATATATAATCTCGTATATATTAACTTAACGAAAAGACTATATAAAGCTTATTACATCGGCTACATCCATAGTAATATCATTCGAATTATCTTCATTCCGTTTACGTTTACGACTACGCTTCGATCGTATACGTTTCTACGTATATTAATAAGTCCGAAGAGAATATTATTCGAGCGAAGTAAGATACTTACGTTAGTCTAGTGAGACGCGACACACTACATAATATTAATCGCTCTTCACTCCGATAAGAAGCGCCTACTCTTCGTAGTCTAAGATGAAGCCGCTAATTAAAGAAAAATAATATCGAGTAACGCCGTCCGTATACCGTAATTAAATACTCTTAATTTCTAGACGTTAGAGTTCTATTCGAGTAGTAATTAATTAGTTAATAGAAGATCGTAACTTTAGATATTAAAGTAAGAATATAATATTTATTCTACGTTACAACACTCATCGTAGTGTTAAAAATATATCTCTTAAACTCGTAGAACTAATACCCGATCACCCGATGATCGGATTTAGCTACGATAGAAAGAAAACTTAGAAGAACCTTTACTAGACGTTTTTATGAACGACGCGTTCTCTTATCTAAATTATTAATAATTATATAGATAAAATAAAACGCTTTATTACTATAGTACTACGTTAACTAAATTTTATCGAACGCAATTAAAACTAATATAAGTATCGATCCGGGCGGAAGTAACTTTTATTAATCTCACCACTAAAATCTAGTATACATCTCGTTCTAAATAGATATAGTTCTCTCTTTATCTTTAAATAGACGAACCGGAGCGTACGCTAGATTCGGTTTAAATGGGATATAATCGATTAAAAACCGAATAATAACAATAATTAAGCGATACCTAACGATATACTTTAACTATTAGTTCGTCTCGGGATTATCTATAGAGATAGTACTCTTCATAATATTATCATCTAGAATACCGTATAAAATTCGATGTAAGGTACGTTTCTAAGTCGCGACGGACTTAATATCTATTAACTATTTTTATGGCGCGATATAAATATCGAAGAACTCCTTTATATTATCAGCGATAACTTTTATTCGGAACAGCTACGAATAGAGCTCATACTCTACGAGATTTCGGAATAAATAGAATTAACTCGTATACACTTAGTTAAGAGAGTGTACCGATAGTAATTATAGTAGCGAAGTAAATAGTGTAGAGTAAGCTAGCGACGACGTATTATTATCTATATAACCATAACTAAAAGATACCGATCCACCTTCCACTTTAAAGTATATATCGACTATAGTCGCAGCGCCTAAAGACATCGTTATACGGAAAGAGTAGTGTACCTTTTCCGTTATCGCCCCGAAGGCCGAGAGTCGGTTAAAATCTATATCGCTATCGTTATCTATAAGACCATCTTCGCCTTCTATTATCTAATCATAACTCTAGCTAAAGCTAAGTACGTCGACGTTCTCCCCTATAAAAGCCGTATCTACCGACCGATAGCTATATCCTTATGAACCGACTAGGTCGGATTTTTAATCTTGTACGTTATAATTATAACGCTAACGCGAAACTACCGCTCCACCATTATAGAATTTAGTATATCGTATAACTCCGCGAATACCTTAGAGAGATCTATAATAAAAAGAATAATTACGAGCTATATCATAATACCGATTCTATATTAAGAGAAGCGTAGATGTTAAGAAGATATAAGAATATTAAATATACTACTTAATCTACGTTAAGTTATACTAAATTAGACGATATATATTAATAATAGTAAACGAGTAAACAAAGCGTTAAGTAATGTATTCTAGTTTAAACAGTTAATATAATATACTTCTAGAATTTAAGTATCTAGTGTAAGTTCTACCGTAGACTTAAGTAGTTAGTAAGAAAAAGAAAAAGAATAAGTTAGCGCTAGTCTTAACTAGTTATATACGGTCCGAACTAATTATGTAGATATTAGATTCGGCTAGATTTCGAAAGATCCGTTTAATATTATTCTATATATATAGATAAAGCTTTAAGTATATCTTTATAGCAATATACACTAACTACTAAATCACTTAGTTAACCTCGTTAATTAAAGCTAAAGTAAATTCTTCGGTTCCTATACGGACGAAGACTCGAAAACTTACCTAGAACGATTTCGATATAAATCGATACTATCGAAAGGAGAACGAATAACGTATTTACTCTCGCGAACTAGACCAAAACGCGTATAGTTTAATATAGACGAAGATAACAACGCGCCGTACTTCGAAAATACGATAGATCGGAGATTAAAAAAATTCATAACTAAATATAACCTTAGTGAATCGACGAAATACTATATACGGTCGTATAGTAAATTAATCTACTAAAACTATATATCTTATTCTCTCTCTACTATATTGTTAGACACAGCCTTGGAAGAGACCGGTCGCGGGCTGCGAAGGCGCGGCTCAGGACATTCATTGGACAGATGGAAGGATCCACAAGGGAACAAGGCTGAACCACGTGATATGCCCTGTTGGCTCTGTCGGCCCTGTGGGCTCTGCCAGCAGAGCGCACAGAGCGCACAGAGCGCGCAGAGCACGAGCAT
>NW_006912987.1:0-13273 GCF_000585535.1 Cladophialophora psammophila CBS 110553
CCCAACCAGTTCATACTATTCAGATTGTTACTAGGAACCCTAACCCAGTTAGGCCCCAGTAGGATCTCTAACACTTTGCTCTCTCGCGGACCCTTCTATGTGGCCAATGAATATGGTGAGCCGCTCCCGTGTAGTCTACGATCGGTCTCTTCTAAGGCTATATCTAACACTATTCTCTCTTCGGTTAGATCCTTATCCTAAGAATTTATCTTAGCGATAATATAAAAGCGAAATACTATTTAACTTAAAACTATCTAAGTCTAAAAATATCTTCTTTCTTCTCTTCTCTTCTCTCTTTTAGTCTTCGAAAAGCTTTCTTTCGTTAACGCGTCTCCGAACGTCGTTTTCTTATCGAGAAGATAAAACGCTTAGGCTTCCGTATTATAGCTTTTTATTCGAATTATAGTAAGTCGTCGTCTCTTTACTTTCTTCTAAAAGATAATTCTCGCTATAACGAATATACTCGGAAAAATATAAAATATAATAGTTAATACTTCGAGAATAAGTTTTAATTCTAGAAGAAGAAGAAGAAAGAGTTAGAGAATCGCTATTAAGAGGTACGCGAGGAGATAGCTAAATGAGCCCGGCGATTAACTTAGCGAATAATTTAAGTGCGAATAGAGATCGCTAAGTTCGTAAGCGAATTTATTAAGTTAGAGCGTCGGTTAACTAGATATTAGCGGTAGATTAAGGAATATACTCGTATCTACTAGAGTAATATAGTGATTTAATAATTCTAAGTACTAAATACTCTTAATCGGAAGAAGAACTATACCCTAGATGAATTTAAGTCGCTAATAACTTAGTACAAGTTTACTTTTTGTTCGAAGGACTTAGAGAACTATCTAATGTATAGATAGTAAGGCTCATATAGATCGTAAACCTTATAGGTAGGTAAGTGACTATTAAAGAACTTGAAGATAACTATTTACCTAGGGAGGGTAAAGGTCTTTATATAGACAATAAGTGTCCACAGTTAAGACCCTTAAAATGTTGATTTTAAATCAACATTAGTAAGCACGACCAATCATTTAATAGAGTGCGGAATTAATATCGCACTAGTCACGTGATTTCATAGACCCTAGGTCTAAATACGAACTTAAACTTCGTATTTAATCACGTGACTAAAGGTTTAAGATAAACCTTTAGAGGGCGATATTCCACACTTTTAACGACGAATAGCTAAACGCTTTACTAGCGTTAGAAATTACTTAGAGTAATTCTTTCTTACTTTCTTTAGAAGTTTCTTCGAAAGATTAGTTTTCGATTTCTAGTTATTTTCGTATTCGTCGTATTTTAACTATTTAATTAGATATTAAGGAATACTATATATAACGCGTCTTCTAAGAATACTCTTAATATTATATTTCTTTAGTATTAGTTCTTTATCTAGCGATAGTGTTTTAACTAGTTTAGTGTTCTTTAATATTAATTTAAGAAGTGCTTTATAAAATATATTATATATACGTATATCTTTCGGTAGTTCTAGTCGATATATAACTTCTCTAAGCTTATCTTTAATTCTAAATAGTTTTAGCTTCGTATAGTTTAGTTTTTCGCTTAGTCGTTTTATTTTAATGTTTTTTCGTAAAAGATAGACGGAGTTTCTCTTCTTTAGAAGTGATTTCTTAATTCGTTTTTTATTTATGTATTTCGCTATTCTTTCTACGAGAAATTCTAGATTTAATTTAAGTTAGTCGTAAAGTTCTCTTATCGTAAAGATTATACTTAAGGCTCTTAGATTTAAGCTTTTATCTATAGTTTCTTCTAATTGTAGATAAAACTCGTAATTCGTAAAGAATAAACTTATTTCTATTACTAATTTATAGTTATTAAAGTAAAATTATATTATTAGTAGTAGTCGTATCTAATTAGTTTAACTATAGTCTATATATATTCGTAAATATTATTCTAATATTTAGTTAGTTCTTTCTATTTATTCCTCGATCTATAAATAAAATGATATAAATAACTTATACTTCGTAGTTAGTAGTTTTATTAGTACTTTTTAAAATTTTAATGTAAAGAGCTTATCTCTATTTATAATAATTTCTTTTAGTATTTCGTAGTTAGTAAACACGGTTCGTAGAAATTTATACGCGAATTCTTCTATCGTTAACTTCTCTAAATAAGATCTAAAATAGAAGAATTTCGTTAGTCTATTATATATTATAAATATACTATCGTAAGTTACTTTCGTAAGGAGTTCTTTAGACTTTAGTAGTTTCGTAATAAAGTCGAACGTAATTAACGTCTATATTTCTTCTAAAGTTTATAAGAATTATAGTAATCTATAAAATCTATATCTTATATATTTCGTTTATATATATATTTCGTATTGCTTAATGAATTCTTAGATATCTTTTCTTATATACTTCTAAGAGTTATAGTATTTAGTGATAAGCTCGATTATTTTATCGGCTTTTAAGTATTTTATTAGTGAGTCGTTATAATAGTGTTCTATAACTCTAAGTCGTGCGACTTCATTATATACTTAATCTACGAAATAATATTTCTTAATGTTAATATTAAGGTCGTAATTATAGTTATCTCTTTCGATTAGATTCTTAATATCTTTTACTACTAATATTAGTTATATATAGATTATATAGTCTTCTTCTATTTATAGAATAAATATTAAAGTTAGTCGAATATCTTTTATATAGTTTAGTCGTCGACTTAGAGTATTTACTCTATCGTTTTCTTTATCTTTAACGTAGTAGATCTTAAAATTATATAGAACTATAATTTCTATTTATTATACTTATTTTTTATTAAGTACTTTAGTTATATTCTAATATAGAAGATTTTTATAATCTAAGTAGATCTTTATTAAGTATTTCGATTCTTCTAAATATACTCTTTAGTATTTTAGTACTTTCACTATTACGAGTAATTTCTTATCGTAAATATCGTAGTAAAGCTTTAGTTCTATTATTTTTCTTAAAAAATAGATAACTAGTCTAATTCTTTCGTTCTATTCTTTCTATATTAAGACTACGACGATCGCGCCGTCTAATACGTTCGTTTCGAGAAGAATTTATCGTTCCGAGTTAAAGATCGTAAGAATCGGAGCCTTAGTAAAAATCTTCTTAAGTTTCGTAATTACTTATTTAGCTTCTTCTATTAAAGTAAAGATCGCGACTTCTTTTTTTATTAAATTCGTTAAAGATATAGTGATTCGTAAATAATTTTATATAAACTTTCGATAGAAATTAGCGAATTCTAGAAATAATTATAGTTCCTTTAGCGTAGTCGGTTCTAGCTATTCTAGTACGCTTTTAACGTAGTTAAGATTTATTTTAAGTCTCTTTTTAGTAACTATATATCTTAGAAATTTAACGTTATCTTTATAAAATTTACACTTCTTAAGTTTAATCGATAATTAATATTCTTAAAGGGTCTCTAGTATCTTCGTAATATATTCTATATATTCTTTATAGATCTTAAAGTAAATTAAGATATCGTCTAAGTAAGCGATATAGAAAATATCTAAATATTTTCTTAACGCGTTATTAATTAGTACTTAGAATATCGTTAATATATTAATAAGTCTAAATAGTATTATATAGTACTTAAATAATTTATATTAAGTTCTAAAGACTATTTTCTATTCTTCGTCTTTTTTTATATATATACGGTAGTACGCGTCTCGAACATCTAGTGTTATAAAATATTATACTCTCTAAAGCCGGTCTTAGAGCTTATTAATTCTTAATAGCGAATAGATATTCTTAATAGTAATATTATTTAACTTTCGATAGTCTATATATAATCGAAGCTTTCCATCTTTCTTTAGAACGAATAGAATAAAGTATTTTACTTCTAACTCTAATAGTCTAATATAGTCTTTCGCTAAATATTCTTTAAGATATTCTCTTAAGATCTTTTACTCGATTTCTAATAACGAGTATAGTGGTCTAAATATAAGATATTTTTCTTTTTAAAGACGTATTTTATAGTTCTATAATTTATATTTTAGTAGGGCCTCGATTCCTACTTTCTTTTCGAATATAGACTTTAGTCTTTCGTATTCTAGTAAGTATTTTATTATTACGTTAGTAAATACTCGTACTAGTCGTATCTAAACGATCTTTTTTATATATTTCTAAGCTAATCTTATCTCGAGTTCCTAGATTTTCGCGGTGTAGTTATAATTATTAAATTATATCTAAGTCTTTACTTAGTTAATAATTAAGTTATGATATTTTAATTAAGATATACTTAGTACTATATTATATTTTATATCTATAATATCGAGGTCTAATTCTTCTTAATATTCGTCGATCGTAAGTCGTATTAATCGTAGCTTATACGTAAGCTCGGATATAATAGTACCGTCGAATTCTATAATTACGTCGAATCTTAGTTTTTTAGCTTTCTATTACGGTAGCTTTTCTACTATTTTAGTATATACTAAGTTTCTAATGTATTCCGAGTTAATTAGAATACTAACTTCTTAGTTCTTTAATATTTCTCCGAGAAATATAAATCTAGCGTTAAACCTTATAGCTATATTTAACTTAAGTTATTAGTTTCTTCTTTCTTCTTTAGTTCTAACTAACTATACGCTATTCTTACTAATTTTTTAGCGCTGACGTCTTCTAAGAGCGTATTTCTAGTGATTTAGACGCCTTTAGTTCTTTCACTATTTTAATTTTTTAGTTAGTGAAAGTGATTTATTTTTCTATCTTTTAGATTAGATATCTTATATTTATATACCGCGCATCGCGCTATCGATTCTTTATAAACCCGCTATACTTTCATAGCGATTATATCTAGTTTTTCCGATTAAAGATAGTTAAGATACTATATATATAGATAGAGAATTAGTCGTAGAGAATAAGTATAGACTATTCTATAAAGAAATAGCCCTTAGATACTAATATTTAGTAGAGTTTTTATAAGTCGAAGTATTCGAATTCTACGTTCTCTATAAATTCTTAGAACTACTTAGACTTCTATCTTCGCTTTAGCTAAGATTCGGTCTATTATTAGTCGTACTTATATTTCTTTCTTCGATATTTATATAATTATTATAATTTCTCTTATATCGTCTTTCGTAAGAGCTCGTAAAAGAGTTTTCTTCGCTAAGACTATTTATATCTCTTTTATTAATTCTTATATTTATTAAATTCTTACTCTAACTCTCTCTACTACTTCTTAGAAAATCTACTTAAGTTTCTCTTATATAAGGGGTTTCGATTCTTTATTAAACTACGTTTTTAGTTCTTCGTCTAAATTTAGATCGAAGTCGTATTACGAATTCGCTATATTATATTCTCTTAGTATTTCCGGATCTACCTCGACAATATAAATATTTAAAGTACTTAGGTCGTCTCTCTAGTAAGCGTAAGTAAAACCTAAATAGCTTCTCTTTTACGAATATTCATCGTTTTAATAGGTTCTTATACTAAAAGTTATTTCGACTTCTAAAGAGAGGTTTTTTAGTTCGTATATCGTATAGCTATACTTTAGCACTAAAGAAGTGTAATAAGGGTCTAAGTATAATCTTCTTACTTAGTATTTCGTCTAAATATATATACGCGTAGATATAATTATTATTAATATCGCTTTTCCACTATCGATACTTTCTTCGATCGCTACTATTTCACCTTCTACTATATTAGCTTTGGGGGTGATCGTCGCCGTTTTCTTAGTCTTAGGTTTCTTTTCGGCGGCCGTAATTTATTTTCTCTTACTCTTATAGTCTTTTACGTAATGGTCTAGTTTACCGTAGTTATAGTAGATAAGCTCTTTTCCTTTTCTAGAGTTAAGTCTCTCTTTATCTTTGCCCTTAATATTACCGCGTCTTTTCTACGCTTAGTCTAAATCTATAGACTATAGTCCGTAATAAAGTTTACGTCTTTTTTAAATATTAACTCGCTACGCTCTTATCGTATAGATTTTTCTAGTGATATAGAGATACTCGTGCTAACAATATTCTCTAATATCATTATTCTCTTTAATAGCCGTAGCTATTCATTTTTTCAGTAGCTTTTCTTCTAAATGTCGAAGTTCCCACTTAATTTTTAGCTTTAATTCTTCTTAAAAGATAGAAATAGTAATATTATCTTACTAGCCGAGCTTCGTATTTAGCGTTCTAAACTTAGTTATATATTTCTAAATAGACTCTATTTATCGAAGACTCACTATTTTCTTTTAAGCTTTCTTTTCTTCGTTCTTCGCCCTAAATACTAATTTCATTATTTCCTTAAACTCTATAAACGTAGCGAAGAGACTAATAGTTTTATTCTTTCTATTATCCGCCTCGTTCTTAATATAATCTTTAACGAAGAGTCTAAGCTAAGCCTCGATATTACCTTTAAAGTAACTTCCCATAAAGAGTATTTTCTATAAGTCGTTCTAAAAGTTAGTGAGGTTCATTAGAATATATAAGTCTATGTAGTAGATAAAGAGTATAAGTTTAGATTCTACGTTATTAAAGAGCTTAGATGGATTGCTAATCTTTTCCTTAGTTACTGGCGTAGATACGGCAGTAATTATTACCGTTCTTAAGGTACTTAGTATTAACCTCGGGATATTAGCGGCAGTAAATATAGTGTCGTTAAGAAATAGTCGTGCTATACGTCGTACTAGTTCGTTAATGGGCGAGATGAGTCGGTTCGGTATTTCTTAATTACTTATAGGGGTTATTCTCTATAATAAGGGTAATAGCTAAAGTATTAGAGATTCTACTAAGATCTAACTAAGTTAGAGTTTCTAGTAATAATCTAAATAGTATAAACTAATTAGAGAGAATATAAGGTATAAATAGTCGCTTATCACTAAGAACTATATAGTTCAATAGATAATATAAGTTAACTACGAAGAGAGTATAACTATCCCGGGGAGGGGGCGTCGCTATATACTTATATGGGCCTTCCGAATGAGGTAATGTAGAATAGTATATTGGTATATTAGTATACTCTAGTCTAACATATCAACAGGCCAGCTCTTTCCTATCCTAGACGTCACGTGATCCCTTTCAGCCTTGTTTCTAAGGCTGCCTTATTCGGTTGAGCTTCCTTCCTTATCCATCCCACGTCCTGCCCGCGGGCCTTTAAGGCTGTGTCTAATATATATACGCTTATCGTTAGATTCTGCCTACTTGCCAAGGAATCCCTAATAACTACTATCTAAGCGAGCTCAACGACTCTACGGTTCACTATCTAAGAGTCGAGTATATTTATTCACATAACCTCCGAACCGGCCACTTATAGCTAACAACATACGCAAAGCTTCACTAGTTTATCGAAGAGGACCGGTGTAAATACGAGGTAGTCGAGACGGTGATATATATACTAGTAAGCTATCCAAAATTGAGAACGCTAAGATAGTAATTACAGAAGAAGATAAGTAATGCATTAAACAACATCGCACTTATACTCAGGGAGACACCCCGGAACGAGCAAGATAACGTAATAGATAGGTTAATTAACAGAGAGATAGTAAATACGATACTAGATTTTGCGAACGCATCACAAAGATTCCGACCCAGAGCACCGGCAGGGTCTCCACGGCTGGGCCGAAGACAAAGAACATGACATAGGCTCAACGAGGCATAAACTTCGCTCATGTAATGAAATAAGTATACGATAGATTTTCAAGGATAGCTTCAGCGGCTCCCTGCATATCCCTGGGAGAGGCCAGGGTAATGAACTAAACAAACAAACAAACAAACAAACACTGTGCTGTAGCACACAGCTTGACGGAAGCCCTAGGCGCCTTTTCGGACGCCGCGATCAAGATTTTCCTCCGTAGATTTTTGCGATGCACAAGGAATTTTAGGCAGCAGCGTAGAGGCAGGGTCTTGTAAGGTTCACTGAGGCTTAGCAGAAACAGATGTCTAGCTGAGAGGCAAGTGTAGCCGATCGCTGGGGAGCCAGATCAGGCCCCTCTTGCAGGTCAGTGGATGCTCAGTGGGATCCGAGACCGAATCAACCCCCTCAGAAAACTGAGGTCTAAACCTCAAGTTTCTGAGGTGTTTGATGCGAGGTCGATCAGAATACATGCAGACCAGAGTGACCTCGATGAGAGGAATCAACAGGTGTCTTTAATGGCGGAGATTTACCGACAGGCTTCTCGTAGACTATGTCCGCCCCGGCGCTTTCGTAGATATATAAGGTAGCTAGGGAATGTCCTTTTGGGGCTACACCAATTTGGCCCCTCCCAAATCTGCCTCCTCCAATCTAAATTAAGGGTATTGTACCCCTTACTGGAGATGGAAGCTCTGCGTAGGGCATTAGGTGATTCCCGTCAATAGGCATCACTAGGATCGCTTTGAGAAATGGGCGACGAGTGCGACGGGAAACGGGGTGACTCTGTCTCAAGTACATCAACAATGTTAGGCGAGAGCACTGAGAAAGTTTCCAGGAGGTAGGCTTGGCTGAAACGAATGAGAATGGCTGACAACCGAAGCTGAAGCCCGAATAGACCCCTTGAGCCCGAACCAGCTTCTGCGGACTAACATTAGCCGGCGCTCTCTGTGACTCGCCTAGTACTCTGACGTGCCCCCTGGCACTCTCTCGTCCGCTTGGCGACGTGCCTAATGCAAGCACGTACCATATACGGCCTGGTCTGGTGGTACGTGTGTCGAGCCTTATACGGGCGGGCCAGGAAAGTCCCGTCCGTGCGAGGCAAGTAGGAGAGCGCCGTCCTCATAAGGATAGTCGCTCCTACGGCATCAGGGTGGATAACGAATGCTCCTGACACTTAGGACATCAAGACAGAGGACAGGGCGTAAGTAATCGTGAATGGCACTGGTCAAAGCGGGATCGTATAATGAAAGCATAATTGCTAGCATTGAAACCCTATCCTGTTGTTGTGTAGTGATGCCTGAGTGACGCGAACCTATTCCAGCCCCGTCAACAATCCGAAAGTCTTGTCTGTCACGTATCTGGCAAACCCCAGGCTCCCCCACAGTAAGCGAACAGGTGAGTGTTGAGGAAGGCATATCCCGCGTTTACAATATCCACCTAATGTGATCCACAGGGCGTAGGTGGCTGAATAGGCAGGTCCCCTTAGCCACGTGGATCACATGTCTCCAGGGCTCCTACCGTGGAAATCTGCGAGTTCAACCACACATTTGACTTCTCTCCCAAACTTTTCGCAGTGAGGACCTATTCTATCCACCCATATGTGTATACGCTCCGTGACTGGTTGACCACGTTAATATGCTTCCACAGACAGCCGTTCTATTCGTCCCAGAAAATGTCTAATTGGCAATAAATTACCCAACTCCATCCTCCCTATTCCCGTTTTAAGGTCAGGATTTTGGCATCGAGCGGCTGCGTACTGCTTCTCTACGAAAGTCCCGGACGTTACTCTCTATTGCGCACCTTGAGGACTTAATCGGATCTCTTAAGCTTAGCAATCAACCTTTTAACATTGAAACCAGTCTCTCACCATTAGAAATTTGATCCCTCGACATCAAACATTCTCCTCAACACTTTCGATCACTCTACAATGGCAGAAAAAATCCAGACGAGGCTCCTTATCCTGTCCGACACACACGGCGAAGATTTCAGCTCTGAGGATCGGCCTCCACAGCGTGTGGATGTAGCCCTACACTGTGGTGACCTCACTGACGGCTCAAAGCTAGAAGAATTTCGAAATTCAATCGAGATGCTCAAGAAGATTGACGCTCCACTCAAATTAGTCATCGCTGGAAACCATGATTTTACCATGGACATTACTGCCTTCGAAGCTAAACTTGCCGAGGCATCACAACCCCTGGAACCCGAGATTGTGGCTCGAGAATACGGAACCCTGGGGCAAGCAAGACAATTATTTGAGGACGTAAGGAGTGAGGGCATCGTCTTTTTAGATCAGGGAACTCACTATTTTACACTCGAGAATGGAGCGGTGCTAAAAGTTTATGCCAGTCCGTACACTCCAGCCTTGGGCGCCTGGGGCTTTCAATATCACCCAAACAAAGGGCGTCGTTTCGATATCGAGGAAGACACCGATATCGTCATGACGCACGGCCCTCCAAAAGGCATCATGGACATCACACACGGCCGCGAACGTGCGGGCTGCCCCGATCTTTTCACCGCCGTTGCTCGTGCCCGACCCCGCGTCCACTGCTTTGGCCATATCCACGAGGGTTGGGGTGCAAGGGTAGTGACCTGGAAAGACAGCGGGATTGATCAACCATCCCACTTCACCGCCATCAACAACGAAAATTCGCCAATTGTTGAGAGATTGGCTGCGCTCCGAGTCAGAATATCCGACTCGGATGAGACCGCCCAGGAAAAGCGTGCGAGACTGGAAAAGCTGAAGCTCAATAAATGTGCCGTAACAAGTCACTGCAGCCAAGATGAGTATCAGCTGGATGCGGGCAAGGAAACACTCTTCGTCAACGCCTCCATTATGGGATACGAGGACTTTATGCATAGACCCTGGTTGGTCGATTTGGAGCTTGCGAAGCACACGAATTGAAGAAGCAGTAATGAGTCCAAATTTTTATCAAAAAAAAGAAAACACAAATTAAGATATGATGAAATGGTATATAACCGGCCAATTATTGGCGCTTAACACTGCTCCCAGCACCAAGCGATCCAGCCTCCCCAGACTGGACTCCCCTGCCCTACGCATACACTCCAGTTCCTCGTTGTCAAGCTCTGGAAGTAATTGACCCCTGCTCGCCACCCTCGACAATAGCCATCGAAAGTCTTCAACTTCACCATCGCTCCCACGATCGACCACCGTCACGGCCCGCAACCTCAACAAATCCGACACGGACGCAACAGACCCTTCAAAGAAGGGTCCTGTCGCGTGAATCCGCTCGATGCACCCGTTGCCGATCTCGAGCAGGTCGACTCGGACTCGGATGTTTTGTCTCGGGGCATCGAACGCGATTTTGCCGTCGGGTTCGAAGGAAAGCTTGAGGGCACCGGCCGAAATGCCCTCCCAGATGTCGGTTAACGCGCTGGAAGGGGCCGCAACATCCACGTCCTCTGTCACAAGGACCGAGGAGTGGGCAATGCTGGCTGCGCCGCCAACCAGGACGGTTTGACGACGCAATTCCGGTCGGACTAGGCGGGTGATCGAGCGGAAGCACTCGAAGAGTGCTTCTCGCAGTGGTGCAGTGATGATGGAGTTAGACGTCGGCATATTTCGAGGGTAAGAGACGTGCAGGTTATTGCAGAGTGGCTGTTTGCATTGTTAGTCAGCTTTTTGGCCTCTTTGAGAATGTATCATCGACTCTTACAGGAACTGGAGTGTGCTGGGCAGGCGGCGGAGGTCTCGTTCCAGCTGGAGTCGCTTGCTGTATGCATCTGTCAGTGACTGCACAGTGTGCTTGCGTATGGAGGAGTCGCTTACGGCTGGGAGCAGTGTAATCGATGCAGGTGTTGATTTGTACTCGCATCTATGTATCATTAGCTCTCACCACAGGCTCTAGGACAACTGTACTCACAAAATTTCTACACTTATGCTATGTGGTGAAAAACAATCAGGGGGCGCGGTTAGCAGAAGACAACATCCATTTCGACTCCTGATTGCTCCTTCCCTACTGCTACAATCTGTCCTCGATAGCCAGTCGCACTGAGGAATCTATTCTCGACATTGTCTTCGGCAGATGCGAGTATACCTACTCTAGCAGTTAGAGTTAGTCTCAGGACGATGTACGGCTGACAACTAGCAGCAGACATCCCAATGTACCGCTCATAATTCACTCGCATGCTTCTAGCCAACATCATCTATGGCAGATTGGGACACGTATTCACGTCAGTATCATGTTTGTAGAGGGCTGCGACAGCGGCGACTGCGGCAGCCGCAATCACCCATGGAAGATCATCGGTTACGTTACCTATGGTACACATCTTCTGTAACAACTGCACGTTCTGCGTACGGTTTTCATGGGGTGGGTATTGAGAGGAGTCACAGAACGTTACGATTCCACAAGGTTGGGTATCCAATGATGATGGTACTGAAGCCTATCCCCTATCTGGAGGCTCTGTAGCCTCTCTTTATGCTTCGATGGCTCTTAGGGAAACTACCTCCTTCTGGCGCGGTGACTTCATCTTCCACACTCCCTGTTACATTGCCGTCGCACTCGTAACCTCTCGTCGTAAATGCGCCCCGGGTATATTTACGTTCTACGGTTCTTTTGCTCCGCGAGATCCTGGCTATCCTGGTTACAGTCTAGCTAAGAGGCAAGTGTAGCCGATCGCTGGGGAGCCATATTAGGCCCCCTTTGTAAGTCAGTGGATGCTTAGCAGGGCGCTCGGCATTTTCCCGATACGAAACCAAATCACACCCCTCTGGAAACTGAGGTCTAAACCACAAGTTTCCGCGGTGTTCGATGCGAGGTCGATCAGAATAGATGCACACTGCATTGCACCGGCGAGCGGAGTCACCAGGTCAACCTGATGGCGTATTGCCGCTAGCAAAGAAACGTGACTGCCTTAGCGAAAAATCTGTGCAAATCCTCCTGCGAATCGACCACGGCGAAAAGAGGTAGCAAGTCCTCCTAGGCAAACCATTAGCGAAACTAAGCCTCATTCGCTTCGCTCGACAACAAGATTTGCTGCCAGATTTAAGAGTACAAAATTAATCAAAAATCTAGCCGTTCCTCAGGTACAGTAATTTCATAGCTATATATAAGATAGAAAAAATTTATGTGGCCTCTCAAACGGACTCTCCATCCTAAGCTAACCTTCCTCCACGTCAAGCAGCATATAAACGAGTAATACTTCGCCAGACCTAAGTAGCGCCGATAGAGAAGAGTTCGAAAGTAGCCCTAGATACCTAGGTCCTCCTTTTACACCGACTACAACTATACCCGAACGACTCATTTCTTACCAGTATAAGCGCTTAGGCACCCCTCGCATCTAAGTAAGAATACAAAGTATCCTCTCGACAAAAGATACATAGTACGCTACTAAATAGCCTTAAATAAAAATTATCTTCCATAAATTCATTTCCAGTTATTCCGGCTATCTCTTCGTAATCTTATTTATTCTCGCTCTCGCCAGCGCGATCGTCAACTTCATCTACGATAGAACTAAAAGTAGATATCGACTAGAAAGAGCTTCCCATAAGATTACGTACTAATTTAATACTATTAACATTATTATCAACGTCTCTTTCATTAGTCCTGTTCGGAGGACTTAGAGAACTATCTAATGTATAGATAGTAAGGCTCATATAGATCGTAAACCTTATAGGTAGGTAAGTGACTATTAAAGAACTTGAAGATAACTATCTACCTAGGGAGGGTAAAGGTCTTTATATAGACAATAAGTGTCCACAGTTAAGACCCTTA
>NW_006912987.1:13368-16472 GCF_000585535.1 Cladophialophora psammophila CBS 110553
CAAATCAACATTAGTAAGCACGACCAATCATTTAATAGAGTGCGGAATTAATATCGCACTAGTCACGTGATTTCATAGACCCTAGGTCTAAATACGAACTTAAACTTCGTATTTAATCACGTGACTAAAGGTTTAATATAAACCTTTAGAGGGCGATATTCCACAAGTTCGAGTAAAGCTCAAAGACGATAGATAATTTATATTTTAGAATATTAATATTAATAAATAACTAAATGACTATAATTACGGAATATTTATTATCTTTTAGATTAAAGCTCTTATAGAAAACGGTATTAAAGCTATTAAAGAAGTTAAAATCGACATTTCCCATTAAGTTTAACTTATTTAAAATATTTATTAAGTTATTATTAGAAATAAAAAGATATTATTATTATGGTCGTCTCGCGTAGAAATTAGTAAGTAATAGCTATTAAAGCTTATTATAATAGTCACTCTAGATAAAAGTATTATTAATCTTATTAACTAAGAGAATACGAACTAAATATTATAGACTTATATCGACCTATATAGCGAAGAGAGAATAGATTTAGAATATAATAGTAATAACTCTTAGAATAAAACCCTAACGCGAAGAGTGAACTCTCTCTTCCCTCGCGTTACTCAGTTAGTTAAGAGAGAATTCTAAGAGCGAACTTTAAAATCACCGAGTAACATTAGTATAAAAATAGGCTCGACCCTAAGATAAAGTGATTATTAAAGCGAAATATTAAGAGCGTCTTCGATGTCCTTATATAGACCGAGTAGATCTATTATATCTACTAGTAATATTCTAGTTCGTATTTTAGATCTAATAAGAGAGAAGAACCTACCTCCGTTACGAGCTTCTTCTCATAGTGCTACGGATCTACTCCCTAAGTAATAATAGAGTTAAATAATTCTTAAGTATACTATATACTATTGAACGAGATCGTTCTATAAATAAAAGAGAGAGAGATATAATAAGATAAGGTAGCTATACTATGATAGACCGTACTAAGCTAGTAGAGCGGTGACAGAGAGAAAAAGTTATCTAGTCATATATCAAACCTAAATAGACTAGTAGAAGGGGGTGCAGAATAGTTTATAGTGCTAGCAGTGAGTCATTTATTAGAGATTAAGTAGAGCATTATGAATTTCATGGTTTTTAGCGCCGTCTACCTAATTTCTAAGTGTTTTTTATTAGTTCTGTTCTATCCGTCGATACTTCCGCTGTGCTAGGTGTTTATAGCCCTAGCCGCTGCCTCTCTAGGTGGTGTTAGTGGTGTTGTCTTATTAGTATCAACCAGAAACGCGTTCTCGATTCCCGATCTGCTGGATAGGCCTCTATACGTTGTTACACGTGCACGCCAAACCCTAAAGTGCTCTATTATAATATTAAGATAGTCTTATCTCTTTAACTAAAGTAAGAGTTATTAAATTAATTTTAGCTTTAGTATTTAGTAAGAAGTCTTTATATTTATTTCTTATTTTAATAAATAAATAAAGATATTTACTATAGTATAGTCTTAGGCGAATCGAGCGATTTACTAATAAATTTATTTATATTGTAATAAGGTAAGGTGGCTATGCTGTGATGGGCTGTGCTGGGCTAATAGAGCGGTGGCAAGGTGAAAAAGTTATCTAGTCATATGTTAAATCTAAATGGGCTGGTAGAGAGAAGGTGCGGAACAGTTTACAGTGCTGGCAGTGTGCCATTCATTTTTTATAGATTGAGCAGAGTATTATGAATTCCATGACTTTTGGTGCCGTCTACCTAAATTCTGAGAGTGTTTTATTAGTTCTGTTCTGTTCCTCGATGCTGCCGCTGTGCTAGGTGTTCGTAGCTTTAGCCGCTGCCTCTCTGGGTGATGTTAGTGGTGTTGTTATTAGTATTAACTAGAAACGCGTTCTCGATTTCCGATCTACTGGATAGGTCTCTATGCGTTATTACACGTGCACGCTAAACCCTAAAGTACTTTATTATAGTTAACGACCGCGGGAAGATAATCTATTTATCGAAGATTCGAGCTCTTTACGATAATATCTTAATAAGATACTACATTAAGAATTACTAAAGTTAATACTAAAGAGTGAAGGATACGACTAAATAGAAGTTCGAGATTAACGACTAAAATTTACGTAGGTATCGATTTAACTCTAAAAGACGATGAGGCTACTCATAGAGATAGAGTTCGCTAATTATTTAGGAAATCTTTTCTACGAAAGAGTTTAGAACCGAAATATTAAGGAGAATTTAAGATGAATAACTCTTTTAAGAAGTAGATTAATTAGTTGCGAATAGAATACTATAGTGAAGGTATTTCTGAAGGGAAGATACTCGATTAGTAGAACGAGACGCTATAGTATTATAACGTATAAAGTCTAACGTAAAACTCGAAGAGAAAGAAGACTATCTCTCTAAGATCTAAAAGTTCTTCTAGACGAGCCGTCGAAAAAGTATATTCACCGAAGAACTAAGATATAAGAAGTAAGAAAATAGATACGCGGAATAACGAAGAAAAGAAGTAGAGAGATATAGAATACGAATAAGTTTTAAGATAGAGAAATATTTTAATAGAGAATTCGATATAAAGCTATAATAATGATTCTAGACTATTACGATTAGATAAGTAAAGAAGATATTATCGACGACTAGCTATTACTACGTCGAATATAGTTCTCCTAGCTAATTAGTGTTCGAGGTACGAACTTAGTCGGCGCTATAGAGATTACTCGCGTAATATTAAAGCTAATTAGGAAGGTCGGTTCTCTCATATACGAAGATCACTTATAGATCGGAAAGATTACGAACTAAGTATTAAAGGGCGAGATCTATTTAACTATTAAATTAAGTTCCGAGAAGAAGGCGCCTTACTAGGAGCGTAGCTAGTTTACTTATTAATTTAGCTACTACTTAAAGAAATTAAGAGTGTACGCGAGCTTCTAAACTAATTCTTTCGAAGTATAGAAGCGATGATATCGGAGTAATCTAGAATACCGAGGTTTCGGGGACTAGCTGCGAGCACTTCTTTAGCGTCTTCCGCTATATTCTTATCTTCTTCTAGAGATTCTTTCATCGGCAAAATTTCCCGCGCGACCCTGAGAGCCCTGGGCTGCCCTGGGCT
>NW_006912987.1:16712-23877 GCF_000585535.1 Cladophialophora psammophila CBS 110553
ATAGCCTAGATATAAGAGCTGTGAGCGACGGTGGGCTCCCTGGGCTCCCTGGGCATATAAGAATGCCGTGAGCCGCGGGAAAAATTGCTGATGTTATAGTCGTCTTCGTTAGAACTAATATAAATAATAACGACACCGGATCCGACGATAATAGCGTAGAATAGAAATAAGCTAATTATATTAAAGATACCGTAGAGAAGTAAGAAGAATTTCGAATACTTATTCTTTAAAGGCGTAAATACTACGATATTCTTAGAGAATTTCGAGTATTTATCTCTATATAATCGATAGTTAGAAGAAGATCGTACTAAAGCGATTATTCGTTTTTATAATCGTTTCTATATAGTAATTATTCGTAACCTACCTAAATATAAACTACGAGATTAAAAAAGTATTAAGCGGAAGATACTAAAGAAGTGAAAGAACGAAGATAAAGATTAGCTAGTATTAACTCTTTTCTATTTATAATCGCTTAAGGATAAAAAGCGAGAGAGTAAGGAAGATATACGTATTTACCTACGCGAATTTAAAAGAACTAGCGATACCTTACTTAAAGAAGAGAAAGTAATCTCTATTTAATTAAGTAGATAGTTACTAAAAGAGTTACTAAAGCGAGATCGTAATAAAATTATCTTAGATCTAGATATCGATTATAGAGATACTAAAATAATTAAGTACGATAAGATTTATAAAAAGACTATAGATCGCTCGTAAGCCCACTATAATACTAACTGTTTTATAGACTCTTTAGAAGGTTAAGCTTTAAATGATTTAGTGGAAGAACGTAAAGAAAAGTTCTCGATATTAAGATAAGAAAAGAGAAGTATAAAAGATAAGAAAAAGAATAAGAAAACTAAGAAAACGGTTAATGAAGCATCTTCTCGGACTTCTTAGATTGAATAAGAAATAGTGCTTCTCTTTACTAAGCTATTATTAGCGGAATATATTAATGAACTATCTAATCGTTTCTAAAGTACGATGATACTAGAAATAAGAGACTTAAAGAAATAAATATAAGTAGTGATAGAGATAATTAGTACCTTAGTAAACGTAACGATAGTGAATTTAGATTTATTTAGTTATATATTAAATCTAAATCTAGAGCTAAGATCGAGGGTATTCGCGATCGAGAGACCTAGCTATGAGGGAGATCGACGTAATATAGTTTATTACTTTTATAGCGAGGTTAGATATATATAGCCTCGCTATTCGCATCTAGAGGAATATCTACGAGCTAAATAAATTTATTTTAACTCGAGAAATTATATTATAATGAGGCCTAAAGTACCGGGAAAAGATATTAAAGAAATTCGTTTCCTATAATTAAAGACTAGATTAAACTATCTTAAAGATATCTTTTATAATCTAGAAGAGCTAATAAAGAGTCTACGCGTCTCTTATCTTAGAGTAGATCTATATAGAGACTCGATCGTAATTAATAATTCTTCGGAAGAGGAAATTAAAGAGGCTATAATTACGGCTACCCGAACGTTTAATAAGAATAAAGCGCGAGAGTCTAAAACTAAATATAGTATAGTAGGTTATAAGACTATTCTAAAACGATTAGAGAAAGAAAAGAACTATCCGATCACGAAGTAAGCTCGATTAGGATAATATATGAAAGAGATTCTTAAAGCTACTAATTAAGCCACGGAATAACCGAGGAAAAATTCAATAAGACGAATATATTTTATAAAACTAGAAATCATCTACGATGACGTTACCTAAGAAGTTTCGAAAAGTTAAGATACGATAATGGAAGATACGGAACTAAGTTCGATTATATAACGTTAGAAAAGAAAAACGTATATATAGAAATAAGAGTAACTTATACTCCGTAAAAAGCTTTAGAAGACACTTAGGCGAATATCCACGAAAGAAACGATAAGCTTAGTTAATAAGATTTTAAAATAGAAAATAATCGGAACTACTATTTAGAATGTATTGGCTAGGTCGAAAGAAGTACGATAGAAGCTATTCTTAAGAAAAATCTAGGAGTATAACGAAGATCGTTAGAAGCTTCTATACCGTAAGGCGCGAATCTCTAAGGTACGGCTAAATAGTGAGAGTAGTTATTCTTAGATCACTAAGTTAACTCTTACTAAATATTCGTTCCTAGATATTAAGCTTCGTTATAGATATAAACGAGTATTAGTTAATAGCGAAGCGGAGATAAATTTAATCTCGAAGGATCTCATAATGAAAATCGAAATAGAAAATGCGATTCGATCTACTTAAAGCGTTATTAGTCTCATTAGCTACGATGGAAGACGTAGATAGCGGTTCATTAGGTTAATTAATTCGTTAACGTTAACTATTACCGATATGAATATTAAGACTTCTATTTATATTGTACGAATTATAAATCCTAGTTATCGATTAATATTAGAGATTCTATTCTAGATTATAGCGCGAATATAAATAATACGAGATAACAATGAGAATTACGTAATTATTCTCCGTTTATAGACGAATAGAGATATCGTTTAGATTAAGATAAGAGAAGAGAAAGTCGATAAAAATAAGAAAACCGCGGAAATAATGAAATTATTATATAGTAGGTTAAACTAGTTAGCGAATAGAAATATAAAAGGTCTCTATTCGCCTCCTTAAAAGGTCTAATCTCTATAACGATAAAGAAAAGAGAGCTCTACTAAGAGAACGAAGACGAAGACTAAAAGAACGAAGACGAAGACTAGAAGAACGAAGACGAAGATAAAAGTCCGGTATTAGTGAGAAGAAATGTAATAGATAAAGATTTATTAGATTATATATTAAACCTAATTTATTAGCACGACGAAGAGAGTCTAGTAGACGAGATTACGACTAGAGTTCGTCGAGTTATTATCTCGTCGAAACTTCGAGATAAGAAGAATAGTCGATAGCTAATTAGGCTCTCGAGGCGAAGAGATTTCATTAGCTTAATTAATAATATAAAGAATAAGATAAAACATAGAAAAATTAAAGTAGTCTAAGGCTTAAGAGCTCGCGTAAATACGCTCTATAAGCGTAAGGCTAATAAGGTTCTTTCGGTGAATATATCTTAAACGGACGGAAGTACGCTAGGTAAGTTAATTAACTAGAGAAAGAGAGTAATAGCTAGAGAAAGAGCTATAGAGCTCTATTTAATGTCGTACCGCTATAGTTAGTGAATTATACCGCGGTTTATAATCTTTTAAAGAGGATTACGCTTAACGCTAACGCGACTAAAGTAGCTTTTAATCGGAGACGTTCTTTAGAAATTAAAAAAGAATATATTGATGAAAGTATTATTTAATAGAGAAGGAGCACTTTCCTAGAAGTTCTTAGAGATTAGGAAAATTATTTAGAAAGTAGTACTATCTTAGATTATTCGAACTATTTTATATAAAGTATAATAGACTAAGAGTTTTTATATTTCTAAGACCCTAGAGAAGAAGATAATTACGTTAGTAAAAGATCGAATTTAAAAAAGAATCTTTAAGTCGTATTATAGCCCCTATCGAAATTCTTTCTTTCTCGTAGCTAAAAAAAAGGCTAGGGAGTATAGAATTATAAATATAGCTATAAATATTAATAGAGTAACTATTCGAGATACGAATTTATCGCCTTCGTCGGACGATTTCTCTAAAGAATTTACTAGAATGTATATTCTATCACTAATAGATTAGTTCTCTAGTTATAATTAAGTGAAATTAGCTATCGAATGTAGAGATATAACTACTTTTTAGACTTCATTAGAGTTAATGCGATAAACTATCTTATCGTAAGGAACTACGAATTCGGTGACCCAGTTTATAAGAATATCGAATAAGATTTTAGCGGCGTAAATCCCGGAGACGGCGAGATCTTTTATTAACGATATCGCGGTAAAAGAACTAAAGACGAACTATAAAGCTAAATAAATAGTATCTAGATTAAGAAAGTTTATATTAAAATATATTTAGAACCTCGATTAAGTTTTATACGACGTTAAGAGAATAGAAGTAACGATTTTAAAAGAAAAGTTATAATTCTATATAGTAAATATTAAAGTGGTTAAATATATCTACGATCGCGAAGAAAGACATTCTAATACTGCGAAGATCGAAAAGATTATAAAATAACTAGTATCACGGAATATTACGGAGTTAAAGGGATTTTTAAATATTTATATCTACTATCGAATCTAAATTAAAGATTTTATATATAAGGTTACTATTTTTTATTATTTATTAAAGAAAGATACTAAATAGTAATAGATATAAGTAGAAGATAATACTATAAACGTATTAAAGATTACGCTAACTACCGCGCCTACACTAGTAAATATTAACTATAAGAATAACGTAGAATTAATTATTCTTACTTTCGATACTAGTTTACTAGGTTAGAGAGTAGTGTTAATATAGTGTAAACGTAGTTCTCGAAAATATAGATATTCTATACATTATGAAAGTAATTTATAGATAAAAGTAGAGGCTAAATATAACGCGGAAAAAAGAGAATACCGTGCTTTACTAAAGATATTAAAGAAGTTTAAGTTCTAGCTATACGGTGTAACCTTTTTAGTTAAAACTAATGTAGCAACTCTCGCTGCTTAATTAAATCGCTCGGTAACCGATTTATTTAGTACCTTAGTAACGTAGTGGCTTACTTAAATTCGACTATTTAATTTCGAAGTTAAATATATTTCTAGAATTAAGAATATAGTAGTAGACGCTCTATCTAAACGGCCGGAAACTATAAGTAAAGTTACTAAAGTAGAAAGAGAAGAAGACATCGATAAATAGATAACCGCGTAACTCTTCACGGTGCGAGTTAATTCGATAGTTCTAAATGAAACTTAAGACTTACTTCTATACGGAAAACACCGGGTTTTAGAACTAATAATAGACTCTATTATTAAGATATAATACGTATGGGTCTACTTTATTCGATTAGAACTCAGAATATCTTAATAAAGTATTACCGAAGAGAAGAAATAGTAAATATCGTTACGAAAGGAAGAATATTCTAAGGAATTATAGTAAATTACGCACTATCTTTAAATCTTTCGACGATTCATCGAGATGAATAACGATAACTTTAAAAGAATAAAGTGAGAAGCACTAAAATACTTTATACGAAACGATTACTTATTTTGAAGACCTAACATTATAAGATCTACGCGGCGAGTAGTGAATAAGAAAGAAATAAAGTAACGAATTTTAAAAGAACTATATAATGAAAGTAGATATAAAGAAGTTAAGGCTACTTATCGACGTATTACGGATCGATACCATTAGAATAATATATATACGATGATAAAAGAATATAAAAAGACGTATATAGAATGTTAGTTCCGAGACTCGCGGAGAATTAAAGAGAAGATAAAGTCTACTTACGTTAATAAAAGATGAGAGACTATTTATATAGATATAACGTCGATACTAAAATCACGAGAGAAAGCTTACCTAGTGAAGGCTAAAAGTATCTTCTCCGAATAAGTGGAAGCGCGCGGGCTAACTAAGAATAATAGTATATTAGTGATAAAATTTCTCTAAGAAGATTTAATCTATCGTTATAGAATATCTAGAAAGTTAGTTATTAATAAAGAGTCTAAAAATAAGAACTTAATAATTACTTTAATGAATAAATATAATATTAAAAGAGTGATCACTTCTACGTATTATTCTTAGATAAATAGCTAAGTAGAAGTGAGTTATTAAGCTACTACGGACGCTCTTACGAAGACGTATAAGAGGCCGGACCGTAAAGACTAAATAAACTATTTATATACTATATTATAGGCGGATCGAATAATTATTAAAGTTAGTACGGACTTTACTCTATACGAATTAAAGTATCTTAATCGGCCGAAACTACTTATTAAACTAGATATTACTACTTAGAAACTAATACTATAGAAAGAGATCTATATCACTAGAGAACTTATGGAAATACGAGCGCGCGCACTTAAGAGACGTAAAGAGAATCTAGAAGAGACGTAAGAACGTTTAAGGCGGTAACGTAAGCGAGATAAGAAGTATTTCGATAAACGTCATCGAATTCGAATAGAGAAGTTAAAAGAAGGAATACTAGTTTTGGTTTATAATACGTTTAGTTTAATAGATATATTAAGCTTTAAGAAGCTCTTCTTCCGATGAATGAGCCCGTATCGAGTTTTATAGATAAATTCGATCTATAATAACTATATCTTATATAAATTAAATAGTACGAAGCTTTATAGAATCTTTACTACTAATCGGCTGAAGCGTTTCTATCCGCGTGACCCGGATCGATTCGAATTAGTAAAGTTAAGTGATACGGTAATAAGAGTAGTAATCATCGAAGAGAATAATAGTAGCGATTCTATAAACGAGATTAAAGAAGAGCGAAGTGAATATATCGATAATTAAAATAGTTTCGGAGAATTAAGTAGTGAAGTCGTTAAAACTCGGGCTAGGCGCCTACCTCGAAGAGCTTCGGCTACTCGTGTAACTCCGCTAATCTAGATATTAAACGAAGCTAAAGAAAATAATTAAGAACGGCTTCGAACTAACTTTATTATTAAGTTTTCTCTTCCTTCTAGAAGAATTAATAGAGAAAGAGATTTCCGAGAGTTTCGCGAATTAGAACGTAGACGAAGAGAATAATTTAAAAAGAACTCGCTAAGTAAATAGAGACGACTTTACTTATATAAGATAAGAAGAGAGACGAGCTCTCTATAACTATTCTTATATTCGCTTATCTTTTATTAAGTCTATTACTAAAGTTTTAGTTAATTAAATTATTATTTAGAGTAAATTTAATATTTACGATTAGTACTACTGTGATAGAGAGGACGGTATAGTAACACCGGTAACTTTATTATAGTTTCTTTTATATTTTAATTTATTTAGTTTAATTTCTATAGAGTGAATATTATTAACTATTTACGCTCGCTTATTTACTTCTAGAATGACTCTTAAGATATATAAATAAGTGGTGAATAGAATAAAGATAAGAATTATAGAGAGAATAGCTTATAGTGTTTTAGTAGCCTTTAGTATAGATTAGTTTATTTAGTTATATATTAAATTTAAAAATAGTTTCGCTAAGAGGCTAATAAGCTAGCGTAAACTTAAAAAAATACTTAGTAGTAGTCTTACGTGTTAAAGATCCTACTGGGGCCTAACTGGGTTAGGGTTCCTAGTAACAATCTGAATAGTATGAACTGGTTGGG
>NW_006912988.1:0-8211 GCF_000585535.1 Cladophialophora psammophila CBS 110553
CCCAACCAGTTCATACTATTCAGATTGTTACTAGGAACCCTAACCCAGTTAGGCCCCAGTAGGATCTTTAACAGTGAGATCTTAAAATGGCGGTGCCGCGGGAATAACGGAGTGAGCTTAGTACGTAGTAATTCATACGAAAAATACGAAGACTCATCGATATACCCGAAAAGGGTTAGTGCGTAACTCGCTCTCGATCTTTAGCGTACTAAGTAGTCACTAGCTCTTATATAATCGAGATTAAAGCTATGAGATATATTCTTATCGTACATTCGTATATCCTTCGACTTCTTAACTAAGAGTGAAACTCACTATATTAACGGACGATCTTCTCACGAGGCGTAGGGAAAGATATATAAGATTAGTTCTTTATCTTATCTATCTTAACTAGCCGATCCCCTAACTAGTAGAGAGACTTCGTAGATTAGTGATCTTTAGAATAGATTCACCGAAAGACTATAAGACTAAATAACTTAGAAGTAATCTATAAAATAGATTTAATAAATTCTAAGAGATCTAGTAGAATTCACTCTTTTCTCATCTCGATAGATAAGTACGCTCTTCTTAGCGGGCTCTATTATCGTTGTTTTCTTATCTATATTTATACTTATCTTTCTTCTTAATTACTTTCATTAGCGCTATCGTTATTAAACTCGTTAAAACTAGCCCATTTCACGCCGAAAACTATTCTATTTCATTAAGGTCATCTAATACTATCTCTTCTTCTCTTTAGCCCGACTACCGTACTTATTTTCGTCGCGTAAGACCCGATTCACGCCGCTAAGCTAATCGTCGGGTGAAAGTAGAGCTAAATCTAAGCGAGAGATAAGTAGATCTATCATTGAATCTATTTTATGAACCACTTTATATAGATTACTAAACTCTTCTCTATCTATATTCTCGAGTTTAGTAAATTTATTCTATATTCTCTAAGTTTAATAAATTCATTCTATATTCCTAAGTCTAATGGATTCATTCTATAAACTATTTAACTTCTCTTAGTTCATAGCTCTAAGTTTTAGCGAATCTATTTCATAGACCGCTTAATTAATCTCTTTTATCTTTACCGGTAGGCGTTTCTAACTATAGTGAGAAAGAAGAGACCGGTCTCGGCTTCCTCGTCACCGTCGCCGCCGAAGCGATCTAAGCGAGACCTAGTAATAGTAGATAAAGAAATCGAGGAAGGGAAAGACCTTATAGTCCGCTTAAAGTAAGAATAGTAGGAACTTCCGCGCACCGCCTTTAATAAGAATAGAGAGGCCCGACTTAAGTAGTAGTACCGGGATACTAAGAAGATCGTGGCCGATCTAGAGGCCGAGCGCGTAGTTCTAGCTAAAGTAGCGGCGCTAGTGAAGTTTAGCGATTTATCGGATAAGTCGGATACGACCTCAGTATTAGTTAAGAAAATAACTAAGATAGCGAAACCTAAGAAATTTATAAAGTCTACTAAGTCCGCAGTATATATTATCGATTTCAGTAATTATAAATTTAGCGATTCAGTGAACGAGGATTTAGTAAAATTCGTATAAAGCCTCCCTAAGTTTAATATTATCTCGGTAGTAAGCCTAAAGATAGCTAAACTAGCGAAGACTAAAAAACCTACGAAGTCTATTAAGTCTATAGAACGTATTGTCGACTTTAGCGACTATGAATTTAGCGATTCGGAGAACGAGGACTTAGTAAAATTCGTATAAAGTCTTCCTAAGTCTAACATTATCTCGGTAGTAGGCCCGAAGATAACTAAGTCATTAAAGACTAAGAAATCTACGAAGTTCACTAAGTCTATAGATCGTATTGTCGACTTCAGCGACTAAAAGTTCACTAACCTAGAGGCCGAGGACCGCACTAAATCTATGAATATTATCTCTAAGGTAGTCGCTCGATAGCGACGTAAATAGAAGACACTATAAGATACTAAGGGCGAGGATGACTTTCTCTTTAAAGATCGTAATAAGCTCGTACGTAATCTAGCTAAGCACTTCTATAGGTATACCTACATTGAGCTCGACCGCACTATATAGCGTAACTAAAGCTTTCTAGCTAGGTATCTTAAGCTAAAGAATACTTACGAACTCCTACTACTTATCCAGCGAATAAAAGTAACCATGATATACTTTATTACGCTTAAAAAGTAGAGCTTCGGTATTCCGGAAGTTAAGATAAACTCAATATTTTTCTTCAACTACATTATGAAGGAAATCTCTAAAGGTAACAAAGCTTATATCTTCTAGTAAAAGCTCGGGGAGATATTAATCCGCGATGAACTAAACTTTAACTATAACCCGTACTTCGAGAAGTTTCTAGAAGCTCCCCGAACCAATAAATAAATCTTTTCTAAAGTAGCGTACGTAGCCTAAACCTACAAAATTATTAAGAAATTCCGTATCTACTTTTCTAAATCTTTCGAAAAAGAGTAGCTCGGCTAAGTACGCTAAGATCTAGTCACTACTAATGACTTTCATCGCGCCTTCTCTCTACTACGATACGTTATTAGCTACTATAAAAAGGCATCCTTTCCTAAGTTCGGCCGGAAGAAATCCGCATCTATTCGCTACCTTACCGAGCGCGAGGTGGAACTACTTTAAAATGACTCATTATTCTCTAGAAAAGAACTAAATATCTAGAATCTTAAGTTCGAAATAGTCATCTTATAACGGGATTAGAAATTAAATAGTTCCGATGCGACTAAGCGCCTTAATATAGCCGATCTAAAGATTATCGAGGATACTTTAGATAAGCTAGTAGTTAATAATGATCTACTTACTAATATAACTAAGAAACTTTCTAAGAAGGTCAGTTAACGTTTAGAGTGGTTCTTAGAATGGATTCTCTCCTCTCTCTTCCCTCCCTCTATACGCGAAATAATTCATAGAATAAATTTACTAAGTCTCTCACTCATTAAATTTATTCTATAAACCACCTCGCTTATTCCGAGCCCTTCTCCCATTAGATCTAATCTACGTCCCGTTCCATTCCTATTCACTAACTCTCCGGCTCTACTAATTCTCGTACTCTCTACAGTCTAAGTTAAAATCCTTCATCGGTGTCAACGTCCGTGCTCCCATTAACGAGAACACTCTAAAAGTCTTTCTTTAAACCTTAATCGATTATTGCTATATTATTCACGACGTATTCTTCATCAGCTAAGTAAGTGATGCCGCTCATCTAAGTGAGAACACCTCTATAGCCGAGCGAGTCTTACTCGAGAAGTACTAGAACCCCATGAAACGCATTATTCAGCGAATCGAGGACGAATTCTAGGACCTCCGGGCTAAAATCGCCGTAGTGTCGGCACCGATCCCCGAATACCGTACTACCGCACGGCTCCTAGGTATTAGTGAAGATTATAATGAGCTTAGACCGAGAATCTACGTCTATCCGTAGTATAAGAATAATTTAGTTAAGTTCGTTCCGAAACATCACTAAATCATCAGTACGACTTAGTAAATATAGATAAAGAACTCGCCTTTAGCCGGTGAAATTCTCGCGGCGAACTGTGGCCTTAATAAAATATTCTAGTACTACTATCTAATCTATTACGCGGCTATAATAAAGCTCCGCGTTTAGTAATAGTATCTTCACTAATGTACATAGAATAAGGCCACCGGTTAACCTAAGTCTTCCGCCTCTAAAATGGACTTTCGTTCTATATTTATTGTCGCTCCGCCTACGGCCCTAGACAGTTAGTATATTAAATGGCTTAAGCACTGATATAGTGAGAAGAAAGAGCGAAGTCTTTTAAACTTACGTATCTTCTATAGTACCGATCGTATCCTAAGTACGAATATAAATAAGACCCTTCAATAAATTATACTTTCGTTCGATGATAAGCTCGCTCGGCGAGAAATTAAGCGAGCATTTTCGCCTAATAACTCGATGTTCGCGTTCGGCGTTATCTAGTGTACCTACGAAACCTATACCTAGCGTATCTTAACTAACTATAAGAAGTCGATGAAGAATAAGTTCCGTACCGCCGCTAGTTAACCTAAGAAAGATAAGCTTCTCTCTCTCTTCCCCCGGGGCTCTTTCCTTATTTAGATTCCTCCGCACCTCCGTATTATTATAGTCCATAGTATAGATTTATTCACTATTCTATTCCTATTAGATTCATTTCATAGACCCCTAACTACCCCATACCCATTTAATTCGATTCATTCATCCCCTAACTACCCCATTCTCATTAAATTTATTCTATAGACTATCTACTTACTCTATCTTCTTTATAGATGAGAACTTTATTATCACTATACTCGACGACGTTAATAAGGTCATCGATGCGTAGCGCCTAGCCTTCCTTTCGACCCTTAAGGAGATCGAGCTTAAAGAATAAGATCTTCGTAAGATTCGTAAACTCATCTAAGAACTCGAAGCTAAGTAACACGATGCGCTCGAGTTTAATAAGACTAATGATGATGAGATGGCTAAGAATAAAGACTATATCGTTTTTACTTCTCGGTTCGCGGGACTGTTTCACCGGGTGATTTGTGATGAGAGTCATCGACTTAAGAACTATAGAATCCTAAATTCGGTCGCTATTAATAAGCTATATACCCTAAAGAAGTGAGTAGTCACGGCCACTCCGATGATGAACTAAATCTCGGATCTATTGGGATATCTCTATCTCTTTTAGTAACTCTAATGGAAGTTTGATCTCGATAGTCTAAACGCCTTTATGCTTCTCTTCGATCCGGAAATAGTCTATCGTCAGTTTACGCTGCTATAGTGGAAGACTTAGTATAAAAAGTATTAGAAGAAGTATAAGGACTAATCGCTATTTCTCTTTAATCTTCGTATCTTCGCTACGCTCATTAATCGAAGTAAGTTAGATAGTACTATCATCACTAGTCTAGTTCTTCGATCGATTTTATCTCGGATTTAACTTCGGTAAACTATGATATTCTAGATCTAGTTAGACCATATTAAGTACTATCTACCGAGCGTCAACGTTCTTATTTTTTATATTGTCGGTGTGGAGCTTCGGCTCTTTCGGTGAGAGATTAATGAATTTATAAAGATCTAGTCTACGTTCTCGAAACACTTTGTTAAAGGTGACAATAATAGCGGGAAATTAACTAAGAAACTTACCATTAATGTCGGCGAGTTACGAGATATAGTCATTTATCGCCATCTATATTTAGCCACCTTCGATATTCGATTTAATACCTTACTTTTGCGGCGTAAGGGTTAAGAGGCGACGTAGGTCCGGGAGTGAACTAATAACGCGGATAACTACGGGTTTAGTGACTATTTCTACGCGACCCGACTTAGCCCATCTCTCCCGAACTACCTGGACCGTCTCGGTGCCTGCGTCTATTACGCCGGGGAGTCTATTAAGCTTCGATATTTAGCTAAGTACGTTTATATATTCATCTTCGGAGATAAAAATAGTAACTTCAAGGAGAAAACGGTTTTTATAGTTAACTAGTCTCATACGTAATGAGGTCCCGATACCTTTCTCTATAATCTGGGTATTAGCTACTATATTATCTAGCTCGACACTACGGCCGCGGAGCGAAGCTCTATTCTAGCTAAATAGAATAATTCTACCGACTTCGTTCTCTTTCTTCTACTAAATAGCCGCTTCTCCGTTCTCGAGCTTAATATCTAAGGGGTCTATTACAAGTTAGTTATCTTCGATATACTTAATAATATTAACACGGTGGTCTAAATAATCGGCCGAATTCATCGGCTGGACTAGGAGTACGTGTAATATATGTGGACTATATATATTCTCGGTACGTATAATTAGTAATTATATTTTAACGCGACCGCTAAGATACTGAGCTAACTCGCCGAGGAGACGTATATAGAGAATCGCATGGTGGATGCGGAAGCGCGAGAGCGTATACTGCTAGTCACTAAGAATCTCTTTAGGTATAACGCTCATTAATTAGTTAAAGATCTTCGGAATAGTAGCTACATTTAGTAAGCCGAGGAGTACGTTCGTAAGCTATTAGGGTAGCGTTATTCTCGCCTAGAATAGCGGAATAAGAGGTTAGAAATTTCGTATAAGAGAGTGAATGGTTCATTCGTTACTATCTCTTCCCGGCGGTACTAAGTCTCGAATATTATCTCGACTCACTTCATCGCTCGGTAGCGTAATCTTATTATTAGTCTCCCTGGTAAGTTTAATCTCTATGGGTTATGGAATGAATGTATTTCTTTTCGTCTCTCGTTAGATTCATTTTATAGATTATTCTCCTTTCTTCTTTCCTTATCTCACTAACTTTAGCTCTTCTCATAGATCGCGCTTCTCCGCTCTAGACCCCGACTAAGCATAAAGATAGATCTACTCTATTTATACGCGATCTAGATTCGGCCGATGAGCTATTACGGCGCGGTACTACCTTTTAGTGAGACGAAGTTATTACGCGGTATAACCCGGAGATCTAGAGATTCTACTAGAAGACCACGAATAATAAGATCGATCTTAAGTCGACTTAGGTTTTCTGCCTCGACACCGGCTACCTTATGGACTCGAATAGCGGTTTTCTATACGACTTCGATCTTAATACGTAGGTGAACCCTTAAGACGGCGAGATTATTAGCCGAGTGGCGCTCGTCCCGTACTATAACTTTAGGTACGAGGACCTCTATCTCTCGCTCGTCCGCGCGAAAGCGGAGGGTAGCGGCGATGCCGATCTAGTCGATGAATTCTTCCGTAATTCTTCATCGAAAGAGAGTGATATTAGTATAGAAGATAAAGATATCGGCCCGGCTAATAATACTTCTCTTAATTCTTTCCCGATTGAGCCTAAAACCACCCGGGAAGCTGATGATGTCGGATCGGCTTATGATAGTCCCCGAGATGCTTCACTAAACGATGCGACACTCGGCGAGCCCGCCGATAATGTAAGTTTTAATTCACCCGGGTTCATCGTCGTAAATCCCGAGGATATGGAAATTAAGTTAGATTAGATGGAGTTAAACTAAGTCGATAATGAGTCGGTGATTCGTTCGGAGAATTTAGAGAATTCATTTACGGAGTAGTTATAAGTAGAGTTTCATAGAGCTAAGTTAGAGTAGACTTAGATTAGTATCGAGTCTCTACGGCTAAAGATATATAGTGCGAATAATTTAGATATTACTCGGGATTAGTAGTGATAGAGTACGAATACGGTATTAAGCTTTAGTATAGAGCGTAGGGGTATCTTTATATCGTTAGAAGATGAAAAGTAGAGGCGCCAACAGTATTAAATTATTAGAGGCGGCGCTTAAAATAGAGAGTCTTAGAGCTTTACATAGAGTATACGCGGAGCTTTTCACCGAGTATAAGTTAGTTAGCTTTAGCTAGAGGATCGAGTAATAGCGGAGGAACTTACACTAATATATTCAATATATACATTCTCATAGGTAGGAAGAAAAGATCTATTTAGCCGTATACGCCGAGTTCCACGGAGATTATCCTTTTACGTAACTTCGCTTCTCCGTATTTCTTCGGTTATTATTCTCATCCTAGAGGCATAGTCTCGTGAGACGTGTAGTGAAGCGTAGAATGGATCTAATATTCACTATACACTCGCTTCTAGTAGATCTATTTCGTCGATTATTCGGGAGAGCGTCCACGGTGATTTCCCCCGAGATGTATCTAAATATCGCCTATATAAGCGATACGGTATAACCCGAGTTAGATTATATTAATATTAGCTCCGTCGTACTGTAGTTAATACTATACGGTGATAGATAATATTATATCTTCTCGGGCTCTCTTCTACGGTTATACTTCGACTATTATCTCTCTTCGTTTATTAGCTCGCCATTATCTCTCGTCTTTATCTAAATCTTCGGCTCTTCACGACTAAAACTCGTCTTACTAGTACGCGTCGCTTTCTTCTTTAATTAGCGTTATCGCCGTCTATTATATCTCTCCGAGATATCGTTCTCGTCTCCGCGCGTATAGGCTTATCTATAGAATCTCCGATGAAAGTAATTCGCTTACCTAGAGAAGAGATAATATTATCTCGCTCACCTTATATATTTATTCTCTACCGCGCTAAAAATCATCCCTAGCTCTAGGGTTAGCGGTCGGAATTAATAAATAATTAAATTTTAATCGTTCTAGGAAGAAGATAGAGAAACGAGTCTAAATAAGTTCGAGCATCTTAAGAATTTAGTCGATAAGATTACGGCTCGATATCTTTACCGCGCTAGAAATCATTCTTAGCTTCAGGGTGAGCGGTCGGAATTAATAAATAATTAAATTTTAATCGT
>NW_006912988.1:9181-19476 GCF_000585535.1 Cladophialophora psammophila CBS 110553
TAAATATTTTAAGAGAAAGTATAACGTTATAGATAAGCTAGTAAAAGAGATAGAAAGTTAAGTAGTTACGTAAAATATAATTACGTATATTATTTACTCACTTAACGATAGCTTATTTATTTACGAGCTATATTTTTAAAAAGATTTTAAATATATAGCTAATAAATTATACTAATATCGTATCGTTAGTAAGTAAAAAATATAGCGACACTATAATAAAGATTATAGTAAAGATATACGTTATAAATAAAGAGAGCGATCTATATATTATAAGATAATATTATAGTATCTCTTTATTTATAAATAATTAATTACTAAATTATATAGTATAAAGATTTAAATACGAAAGTTATCTTCGAGAATAATAATTTCGACGCTATCGGCGCTTAAAGTACGTTTATAATACGATTTTATATATTTAGTAATATTATTAGTAACTATATTAATTAACTAAGTTATAATATAGTTTAATCTCTTATTATTCGTTTTTAAAGCGCGATAAAAGAGAATAAGATTTACTATCGTTAATTTAATGAATTTAACTCTATCTTAGAAATTACTCTATAACTAAGGAAAAGCGCTATATCTAAGTATTTAACTACGCTTTCGATAAAGAGAATAACTTAATTATATATTACGTTTAAGTTAAATATCTATAATGAGTCTTCGGGTTAGGCCTTAATTACGGTTAAGAATTACTTAACCACTATAGTAGCTTATTAGATAAAACTTAAAATATAGACGATTTAAGGGTCTATAATTAGCTTCTAATAGTTAGATATTAATATTCTTATAATGCGGTATTATTAGCGAGTGATAAAGTAGACCGTATTTCGTAGTTAGTTGATGTCTCTACTAAGTATCGTAACTAAAATCTTAATTAAGAAAAGTACTATTACGATTGACACTAGATCTCTTCGAGATTTTAGTCATCGTCTTTCTTCTGTTCTCGCAATATATTTAGTCTTATATTTCTTAAAGCATAGCGAGTAGTATAGCGAAGAATAAAGGTGGTCGGCCTCGTAAGTACTAGGATAACGAGGCTCTTCGAGCTAGCCGTGTAGCCAAAACTCGGCGTTGACGCGAGAAAAAACATAAAGAACTAGAAGCTTCTTCGTCCCCGAGGGAATATAGACTTTAGATTATTCACGACCCTCATAGTATTCTAATATAAGCTGAAGTCGAAGGAATATCGCGGTTAACCGATCCTCGGTAGGGCATCTAAGTAGAAGGCCTATCTATGTCGACTAACGCTAACTAGAAGGTAATGAGCTGTTTTTATATTTCCTTAGATCACCCTTTATCTCGGAGAACGACTAATATACTTTCTTTATCTCTAGGCTATTCTCTTACTATATTAGCTTCGTTAATAGTCTTAATCTATTAACTAATCGATCTAGGATTCTCTCTTCGAATCGGACGATACTCTCGATTATTACGATGACGATCTACTCTCACCCCTCGAATACCTTCATCTTTCCCGCTCGTTTAATGATATACCTCCGGAACTCTCTCGATCTCTATCACTCTACGTCGAGTCTCTCTCTCCGTTCCACTTATTACCTCGAGTTCCTTAATCTCTTAGATCTTCTATAATTTCTTTACGCGAACTCTTCCGGCCATCTTTCTCGAGAGCGCCGTTATCCTTAAACCATTATACGCGGACGAGGGTCAGTGAACCTTCTAAGGTAATTCTTCGAGTTGAGTCACTAAATCCGCGAGAAGATATTATAATATTAGAAGTGAAGACGCGAAATCTAGTGGCCTTTAAATATATCGATATCCATGATATTAGCCGGGCCGTGGGCGAGAATAACTAGAACGAAGATAACTAAGATGGAGATAACTAAGAAGTAAATAATGAAGATAGGAATAGTTAAGAGACGGACGACGATAACGAGAAAGAGGTTGATATTACGCAACGAATAGCCGAGAAGCTCCTACATTTCTATGGATATAGTGATAATAAGTATCTCGAAATAGCTTAGCAACATCCCTATAGATCCGCTCACTATATTCCATACTAAATACGGTTAATAAATTTCTTATTACTATACTTAACACACTTAGTTGTGCGATATTCTCTTCATCTGATGTTATATTCGATTATTAAGAAGTCCGGAGTTAGAAGGCGTAATTTCTAGGAATACGTTCGGAGAGGCTAGATAAAAAAATTCATATCTATCTTCTGACGTCTAAGTCTCTAAGACCTTATCTTAATTCAGTAGTGATCTTTAATTTTAATAGTGTAATGAGGTTTCTCACTAGCCTCGCCTTTACGAAATATAGTATTAAGTTTATTCTTAGTCCTTATATTATTACTAATCTATAAGCCGACCTTCACATTTCCCTTCTAGTTTTAACTTAGTATGGTATGCGTAAAGCACGACTTTATAAAGTGATTTATTGTGAGTTTAGCCACGTCAATTATTTTAAAGATACTTAGCTTCTAGTCTTCTTCCCCTCCCATTTACGTACGCTATCCGGGCCTAATAATTATCTTAACCAGAGCGATATAATCCGCTGGATCGATTAGGTGATCTTACCTACGATTTATAAATAGATCTTCTTTACTCTCACCTAGGGTTATTCTATTATCTCTCGCCTAGCTAAACTTAATAGTCTCGCTCTATATACGGAGACTCGCGTACGACTTAATAGTAGAGAGCGCTAATAGCTTCTCTAGTACTTTTTATAAGTCGATCATTTAGAAGCTATCTGGAACGGAATCGTTCAACGAAGTATAGCTCCGGGACTCGAAGATTTCCGTGGCCCATAACTCTTCTTTAACGCTAAAAACTTAAAAGGGTAAACGTTTAAATCGATACTCGCCGCCGCCTAGAATATCTTCTTCACTTCTTAGGAATTAGTCTTCGACCGACGGTTCTTAGTCGATGAGCGAGTTTAGATTAACTAGGGTAAGGAATTCTACCCGCCGTCTAGTTTCCTACCTACTTAAGAGGTAGGGGAGGTCGTATCGAAGGTCTATCTTTAGCGTCCCTATTATCACGACTCGTAATATTAGTGAGCACTGTACGGCTCTTCTACTCACTCTTCGTTACGGAATCGATACTACACCGTACTCCTCCGTAATGCGGTAAGTATAACCGTAGTGACGGCGATCGGCGCTCTAAGTCGATAGTAAGGTCTTATTTATAGTTAATATTATAATAAGTAAAAAGAACTTTACGATGCGGCTAAGACGTTTCTCTTTTAAGACTCCTCGATTAAAAGTCTTGCGTTGGATCCGCACTTACGGCGTAGCTAGTAATACACTGAAGAAGCTAAGGCCCATCGTCCCGAGACTCTCTTATATTTCTATCGAAGTAGTAAAGCGCGGTGTCACGAGGCACTTACGTAGTCTATAAAGCGATCGTTTAGTGTTCGCGAAGAGCACCGTATTATCTTAGCTTTTGCTTATCGTATTCGTAATCGACTCCGAGCTCTACAGTAGTGGGAGATCCCGGTTACGGACGATTTCTTCTCTTTCTCTTTCTGGCGGATTCTCACTTCTACTTTTCTTCGGTTTATTTAGTGTAATATTAATAAGTTCACGACCGCGTTTAAATATATATTTAGCTAATTTTCTCCCGACTTTATATTATAAGAGTATTTAAAAATGATAATCTATTTTCTATGTCTAGCTAAGTACGACTACGGAAGTTATCTTCTCTACGATAAGTTCGCTCTTTAGTGAGATTCGAAAGAGCGACCCGGGAGACGGCGCTACGAAGGTCTTAGATTCTCCTAAACGCTTTAACGCTATGGCTACGGATGGCTTTTAGACAAGATTAATTAGGAGTACTTTACGTTTTAGTTAATCATTACCGAATACACTCTTTTCGATAACGTAGCTATAACGGCGGCGTACCGAGCTTAGTAACGAGATATTAAGAATATCCACGAGGATTTTCTCCGTGTAGAGAGGATCGGTCACTAAATTAAGGAGTACGGAAGATACCGCTCTATTCGATATTTCCTTCTTAAGTACTTACTATAAATTTATCTTCGTCGCTTTCGGCGAGACGTTTTTACTTCGATTCGCTCACGGATTAAGGCCGAGTACTAAGATACTACGCTTCGCGGAGAGATTCTCTTATACCACAATAAGATATAGAGAATCTCCGAAGCTCCTCCTAATTCGGAACTAGGCGAAGACCTTATTTATATTATATATAGTAATAAGTAAAAGATTAAAGATCTAGAGGAGTTAATAAATTTCTTATAGGAGTTTAACGATGGGCTCGAACGACGATATTAGAACGATAAAGGATACTAAATACTTTACTAGCGGGTTGTTCGGCTCCTTAGATAGTCTTTAGAGTATTACTGAACCGCTTAATAGCGCCTCGAGCTAAGAGATCTCTTCGTAATAACGAACTGGCTAATATCGTATTCGAATCGAGTAGTGTTCTAGCAATATAATAAGACTAAGCAGCGGATATAAGTAACGATTTACTATAAATAGGTTAAGGGCTAAGTAGTCGCTAAGGAGTCGATTCGATATAAGAAACTCTTTCGGTATAAAGATAATACTCGATGAATTATAGAACGGAATAACGGATAGATTATTTTAGAGATTCTAAGTGAAAGCAGAGATTTTAATGATATCGACTTCGATTCCCTTTAATAGAATATTTAAGCTTAATGGGACGAGTTTAAGGCGACCGAACGGACGCGAGAACGTCGAGGTGGTGTGAGAGAAGGTTAAAATAATATTGAAGCTAGTCTATCGCTCTTAAATCTATCGAGTTAATATCATAATCTAATTCGCACTATATCGTTCGCGTTAAGCTTAACTAACGGTAGAGTAACGATATTATCATCTCTATTAGCTAGATATATAAAAAAATTATAGTCTCCTACGGCATAGCGATAGTGGAGCGCCCGTAAATATAACTTACTATCGTTTATTCTCGCTACTTAGAGTCGGCTACGCTATTATTCTAGATAGTTATAAGATAGATTCTTCGTTAATACTCCTCGTATATCTCTAAAGTAGATAAATTCACTATATATATAGATAAAGTAGAGGCGACTAAGGTTTCCGTTATTAGACTTCTTTATTATTCTCTATCTAGTAGTCTTTCGATATACTAGATATCGAGGTGAACTTATTACGCCCGGGTGAAGACTTAAGAAGTCGAGAGTAGAAGTATTTAGTATTCTATAAAGAAGATATTAGTTCGGTCTAAAATTATTCTATTAGTGCCGGTGTTCGTAGAATTCCTTATAATAAGATACTTATAATAGACTCTATATATACTATTATCTTCTAAATTATATTTATTATTTAGTAGTCTCTATATAAAAGGTGCCGATTAGACTAAAAGATAATTAGGAAGGACTAATTACGCGCCCGTAGAGATACTCCGCCTTAGAATAGTAGCTAATAAACTCTAGCCTCGTGATAAGTCTACGAAGATACGTCGTACGCGGAATTATATAGTGGTCCTTAGGCGTTGAGAGAATATATATATTACGACGCCGAAGAATAGAATACTTATAGTTACGTAGCTTCGCATTACTAGTATATATCTACGATTCCCTAGTCTTTCGCTCTTTTTATTACTCTTCGTATCTTTACCACGCGTAGACGAAAAGCGTTTAAATCGACTATAGAGAAACGAAACGCGTAACTCTTTCTTAAGTAAGTGATATAAATATTTCGTCGGTCGAGGGTGCTTCGAGAGAAGCTAACGCCTTTAGCTAAAGATAGTTCCAGAGTGACCGCATTAAGGTCTTAGTCGGCGGGGACGGGAAGGAATTTCTAGTCTCGCGCGAATTCCTGCGACGCCGATCTCGTATCTTTCAAATACGTATCGACTAATAGTTATTTACTCTCTTACTTCTCAATATTTAGCCCGATATCTTCGAAAGATTCCTCCTTTAGGCGGCGAGTCCTACCCCGTTCATCGATTCTTAGACCACACTAAAAGAATTATAAGAGCTAAATTTTTTCGCCGAGAAATATGAGATAGTTACATTATAAAACTAAGCGGCGAATCGATTCGACTAGTAGTTTATCTCTAGGAATTAGGTACTTTAACCTAAGATACTTCTATATATATATTAAAGATATAGCTTATAAAGCTCCCTTCGAGAAGTATTCCGGGTAGAGTTAATATCTATATATAAAGAGCGATATATAAGAGAGAAGAATAGATAAATAAAACTAGTCGATACGAGTGACGACTTAGCGATCGATGTTTATAAGGTGAGAATATATACTTAAACCGAGTACGGGTTTTATTTCCCGGACTCGCCTATAAGGAAGGTTAATTCTTATTAATTTTATATCTATTTACACCAAAGTAACTCGGTTAATCTTAAGAAAGTAAAGAGCGAAATAGAGTGTTCGTATTAAGCGCTTAAGTACTTTCCGAACGAAGAGAAGAAATGGGGTATTAGTACTAAGATTTACGACTAACTAAAACTAGAGCTAGAATTAGAAGAAAGTATTAGCGACTAAGAAAGCTTCCTAAGGCCTAAGAAGAATAAGAAGAAGAAGAAGAGATTATTATTATAGATCGCGGAGATACCTTCGGAGGAAGAAAGAATACTAGATAATAGAGTAACGATAGTAGATAAGCTCTTAGTAGTAAACGAGCCCTTAGTAATAAACGAGCCCTTAATAATAGACGAATCATTAGTAGTAGACGAGCCATTAATAGTAAACGAACTATTAATAGTAGAAGACGTATCGTCGGCAGAGATACGCGAAACATTAGATAATTTAGTAATAGTATTACCGCTAATATTATCTTATAATTCTTCCGTAGAGAACGAAGAGATTATAGAACTCTCTAAAAAGTCGAAGAAGAAGAGAAAAGAGATAAGAAAAAAGAAGAGAGTGGCTCTAGATGATGATGACGGCCTATTAACCATTACATCCGATTAAAAATTAAGTGGTTATTCGCGCTCTCATTATAGATAGAGACTCATCTTCTTTTACTATACTTAAAGTTTAGTTAAGACTTAAAGTTAAGAATCACCTAATATATGAATTTTAACTATTATTATACTCTATATATTATTCTTTATTTATTTCTAACGCTTAAAGAGAAATTAATATTAGTAGAAGCTTAGTAGATTATAGACGTTACTAACTATCTTCTAGCTATTCGCCTCTTTAGGTCGAAGAATAATTGATTATCTTTAATAATTAAGGCCCGACGTAAACGTAGTATAATTATTCGCTAGCTTCTTATCTTACTCTTTCGTCTCTTAGTTTCTATACGAGAATATTATAAACTAATTATCGATTACGGTATAGAGATAAACGGTTACTACGATTATATTATCTCTTTATTAATGAACGCTCCGCGGTGCATTAAGATACTTCCCCCGGATAAAAAGTACGACTAGCCTCGTCGTTATAAGTGCTTAACCACCGAATAGAATCTAAAGGAGGCGCGACGGCTAAGCTTAGAGCTTAGGGGTTAGATAGGCGAGCCGAGTACTATAAAACGGATTATTCGTCTACGCATATATAAGAATACTTATCGAAAGGCACTCGAGAAATCATCGATTCTTAAAAGTCTTATCGAAGAATACTAAAAGAACTACGTTAAGACCGAAATATTCCCGCTACCATAGAAGAACGAAGAACTCTTCGAACGTTATTCTTCTTCGGGACGTAGAAGTACGCTTCGTAGCGTTCTACTCCGTAAAATCGACCCTAAATAAGTCGCCCGAGGCTCGATCTATATTTTCGAATAATCTAAGATTCCGGGCCTTCTAAAGATAGAATATATAAAATCATTACCGAAAAAGAGAGTTAATATATAGTAACGCTATTACCTAGAGATAACTTATCTCTTTAAAGTCGATA
Source organism: Cladophialophora psammophila CBS 110553 (assembly GCF_000585535.1). Classification (NCBI taxonomy): domain Eukaryota; kingdom Fungi; phylum Ascomycota; class Eurotiomycetes; order Chaetothyriales; family Herpotrichiellaceae; genus Cladophialophora; species Cladophialophora psammophila. The sequence continues at coordinate 17,016 of NW_006912988.1, forward strand.
TCGCTTTCCCGGAGTAGATGGAGACGCTAATTTATACTAACCTAGCGGGTAAGAGATATATTCTACGCCGAGACTGCTCGCGGTGCGGAAGAAAATACGATAAGTAGTTTAAAGTTATATTTAAAGAAGTACGGCGAGTCATCGAGAGCTGACGGAAAATATTCGCTTCGCCGCTTTATATAAAAAATAGAATCTTATCTTAGAAATAGCGTCGTATTATTAGTAGTCTATCGTAAGTAATAGTATCGATTCTCTTAGAGTATATAAAGAAGAATTTACTTAACGATATAAGCGTCTATAGCGTTTCGGATCTACTAGAGACGTCGTTACTCTTATTCGCGCTAGAACCCTTAGAAGATAAATAGATTGATAAATTAAGAACGAGATTAGATCGTACTCTGACCATTTTATAAAGTATACGAAGAAACGATAGAGAAAGTAGATAGATAAGTAAGAAGACTTAGAGAATATTATCGGAATTACTCTAACGGAAAATAAGATTATATTTTTAATAATTTAATAAATTACGCTTAACGATTTAGATTATTTAGTAGGTAAATATAGACGGGTAAAGATATATTCGAATGTTTATCGATTAGATAAGTAATTCCGTTACGAGGATCTAGCTAAATATTTAATAGAGTTTTATTCTATATAATAACGGAGTTAAATATATAATTAGGAATTATATTTAGAATTCGTGTACTATATAGAGTTATACCGAAACGTAATTAAGATTCTATAAAAGAAGAGCTATAGTATATTCTTTCGGGAATTACGACTAATATTAGTGGACTAAAGTAACTCGTTATAGAAGAAATAAGAAGAGATTATAAAGAGTTATTTAGATTAGAGAAGAGAAAGATTTAATTATAAAAAGACGAGAGAGATAGATATATAAAAAAGAGAGAAGAGAGAAGAATTTAAGAGACTAAGATTAAAATTTATAGAGTAGTATAAAAGTAAAGTTATAGATTAATAATATAGAAAGAAATAAGGTTAGAGTGGTAATAGAGTTTCTAATAATTAATTATATAGAAATAAACTAAAGTAGATAAATAAATTTATAGTAAATCTTAGTGAGCGAAGAGTTTAAGAGAAGTAAGAGTAGAGAGTATTTAGTTCGAGACTTAGAGTAATAGTTTATCTAAAAGAACGAAGGGTCCGCGATTACGGAGTAATCTTTAAGAAGAAAGAATTTTAATAGACTACTACGCCTAAGTCGAAGATAAAAGTAGATTAAATTCTTAGAAATATCTAAAGAAAATAGAGTTCCGCGGAAGCGGATAGAAACTTTATTTATTTAGAGTATAGAGGGTCGGTATAGAGAGTTAGAGTTAGTAAAGTATATATAGAGTACTAATTACGTTAGAAGAGAATTTCGATTAAAAAATGAGAACCGAATATCTATAGAGAATAAAGAGTCTAAGAAGTATAGTAAGATAGTTAATATATAGAGTAGAGAGGGTTAGAGAGCGCGAAGCGCCTCTAAGAAATCTATAGAAGTATAGTATCGTCGAGACGTATAGATAGAGTTCGGCGAGAATCGAAAGAAAATTAAGAAATAAAGATTACGTAATTTTAGAGTAATTCTTACTTCGAGATTTTCGGCGGGTAGCGTAGAAGATAGTGTAAGCGCGGCGAATAACTAAGAGTTAAATAAAGGTAGTAAACGAGTTAGTCGAGTAATAGAGTTTTAGAGAGCGAGAAAAAACGATATTAAAGCGACGAAGTCGCGAACTCGAAGAGTAACCACTAAGAGAGAAGAGTACGATAAGAGTAGAGAATTAAGATAAATACGATACGAGAAAGAAGAAAAGAGAAAGCGAGAATTAAATAGAGTTTAAAGAGATAAGATTAAGTTAAAGAGAGTAGAAGTATAGTAAAAATATAAAAGAAGATTAGAGAAGAAGAGATAAAGAACGAAGAAGAGTTTAAGAGAAGAGAGTTAAAGTAAGAGTTTAAAAAGATAAAGTAAGAAGTAAAGAATAAAAAAGAAGAAAAGTAAAGATAAAAAAGAAGAGTAAGAGAGAATAGAGAAGTAAAGAAGTAAAAGTAAAAGTAAGAGAAAAATTAAAAAGAAGATAAAGAGAGTTAAAGTTAAAAGTAAAAGTTAAAGAGAACGATAGAGTAATAAGAAGAAGAAGAAGAATTAAGGTTAAGAGAAAGAAAGAGATAAGAGAGAAGAGTTAGAAAGAGTTAAGAAGTAAAAAAGAAAGTAAGAGAGATAGAGATAGAAAAAGAGTAAAAGAGAGAGAAAGAGTTAGAGAGAGAAGAGAAAAGATAGAGTAAAGAGTTAAAAAAGAGATAAAAGAGAAGTAGTAAAGTAAGAAGTAAAGAAGTAAAAGAAAGAGATTAGAGAGTAAAAGAAGATTAAAGAAGAGTTAAAAAGAAGAGTGTAAAGAGAAGAAGAAAAAGGTTTAGAAGAGAGAGAGAGAGAGAGAGAGAGTTAAGAAAGAAG
>NW_006912989.1:0-10072 GCF_000585535.1 Cladophialophora psammophila CBS 110553
CCTAACCCTAACCCTAACCCTAACCCTAACCCTAACCCTAACCCTAACCCTAACCCTAACCCTAACCCTAACCCTAACCCTAACCCTAACATTTCAATTTTTTTTTTTTTTTTTTTTTTTTTTTTTTTTAAACTCTCCTTCTCTCTTAACTCTCTCTCTCTTTCTCTCTCTCTTCTAAACCTTCTCCTTCTTCTCTTTACACTCTTCTTTTTAACTCTTCTTTAATCTTCTTTTACTCTCTAATCTCTTTCTTTTACTCCTTTACTTCTTACTTTACTACTTCTCTCCTATCTCTTTTCTAACTCTTTACTCTATCTTTTCTCTTCTCTCTCTAACTCTTTCTCTCTCTTTTACTCTTTTTCTATCTCTATCTCTCTTACTTTCTCTTTTACTTCTTAACTCTCTTTAACTCTTCTCTCTTATCTCTCTCTTTCTCTTAACTCTAATCTTTTTTCTTCTTCTTACTACTTTATTATTTTCTTTAATTCTTACTTTTAACTTTAACTTTCTTTATCTTCTTTTTAATTTTTCTCTTACTTTCACTTTTACTTCTTTACTTCTCTACTCTCTTTTACTCTTCTCTTCTATCTTTATTCTTCTTCTTTTTTATTCTTTACTTCTTACTTTATCTTCTTAAACTCTTACTTTAACTCTCTTCTTTTAAATTCTTCTTCGTTCTTTATCTCTTCTTCTTTAATCTTTTTTTATATTTTTACTATACTTCTACTCTCTTTAACTTAACTCTATCTCTTTAAACTCTATTTAACTCTCGCTCTCTCTCTTCTTTTTTTTCGTATCGTATTTACTTTAATTTCTTACTCTTATCGTACTCTTCTCTTTTAGCGATTACTTTCTAAGTTCGTAACTTCGTCGCTTTAATATTATCTTTTCTCGCTCTTTAAAACTCTACTACTTAACTAACTCGTTTATTATCTTTATTTAACTCTTAGTTACTCGCCGCGTCTACGTTATCTTTTATATTATCCGCCGAAAACTTCGAAGTAAGGATTACTCTAAAATTACGTAATTTTTATCTCTTAACTTTCTTTCGACTCTCGTCGAACTCTATTTATACGCCTCGGCGATACTATACTTCTATAAGTCTCTTAGGGGCGCTTCGCGCTCTCTAACTCTCTCTACTCTATATATTAACTATTTTACTATACTCCCCGGGCTCTTTACTCTCTATAAATATTCGGTTCTTATCTTTTAACTAAAATTCTCTTTTAATATAATTAATACTCTATATATACTTTATTAACTCTAACTCTCTATATCAACTCTCTATACTCTAAATAAATAAAGCTTCTATTTACTTCCGCGGAACTTTATTTTCTTTAAATATTTTTAAAAGTTTAATCTATCTTTATCTTTAACTTAGGCGTAATAATCTATTAAAACTCTTTTCTTTTAAAGATTACTCCGTAATCGCGGGCTCTCCGTTCTTTTAGATAAACTACTACTCTAAGTCTCGAACTAAATACTCTTTATTCTTACTTCTCTTAAATTCTTCGCTCACTAAAATTTATTATAAATCTATCTATCTACTTTAGCTTATTTTTATATAACTAACTACTAGAAACTCTATTATTACTCTAACTCTACTTCTTCTTATACTATTAATCTATAACTCTACTCTTATATTACTTTATAAATCCTAGTTCTAGTCTCTTAAATTCTTCTCTCTTCTCTCTTTTTTATATATTTATCTCTCTCGTCTTTTTATAATTAAATCTTTCTCTTCTCTAATCTAAATAACTCTTTATAATCTCTTCTTATTTCTTCTATAGTGAGTTACTTTAGTTTACTAATATTAGTCGTAATTCTCAGAAGGATATACTATAGCTCTTCTTCTATAGAATCTTAATTACGTTTCAGTATAACTCTATATAGTATACGAATTCTAAATATAATTTCTAATTATATATCTAACTCCGTTATTATATAGAATAAAACTCTATTAAATATTTAGCTAAATTCTCGTAACGAAATTACTTATCTAACTAATAAATATTCGAATATATCTTTATTTATTTATATTTACTTACTAGATAATTTAGATCGTTAAGCGCGATTTATTGAATTATTAAAAATATAGCTCTATTCTTCGTTAGAGTAATTCCGGTAATATTCTCTAAGTCTTCTTACTTATCTATCTACTTTCTCTATCGTTTCTTTATGTATCTTATAAGATAGTTAGAGTACGATCTAATCTCGTTTCTAATTTATTAATCTATCTATCTTCTAGGGGTTTTAGCGTAGATAAGAGTGACGACGTCTCCAGTAGATTCGAAACGCTATAAACGCTTATGTCGTTAAGTGAATTCTTCTTTATATACTCTAAGAGAATCGATACTATTACTTACGATAGACTATTAATAATACGACGCTATTTCCGAGATAAGATTCTATCTTCTATATAAAGCGACGAAGCGAATATTTTCCGCTAGCCCTCGATGACTCGCCGTGCTTCTTTAGGTATAATCTTAAACTACTCGTCGTATTTCCTTTCGCACCGTAAGTAGCCCCGGCGTAGAATATATCTCTTATTCGCTAGGTTAGTATAAATTAGCGTTTCCATCTACTCCGGAAAAGTAATATCGACTTTAAAGAGATAAGTTATCTCTAGGTAATAGCGTTACTATATATTAACTCTCTTTTCCGATAATGATTTTATATATTCTATCTTTAGAAGACCCGGAACTCTAGGCTATTTAAAAATATAAATTAAGCTCCGGGCGACTTATTTAAAGTCGATTTCACGGAGTAGAACGCTACGAAGCGTACTTCTACGTCCCGAAGGAGAATAACGTTCGAAGAGTTCTTCGTTCTTCTATGGTGGCGAGAATATTTCGGTCTTAACGTAGTTCTTTTAGTATTCTTCGATAAGACTTTCGAGAATCGATGATTTCTCGAGTACCTTTCGGTGAGTATTCTTATATACGCGTAGACGAATAATTCGTTTCATAGTGCTCAGCTCGTCTATCTAATCTCTAAGCTCTAAGCTTAGCCGTCGCGCCTTCTTTAGATCTTATTCGGTAGTTAGGTATCTACAACGACGAGACTAGTCGTGCTTTTTATCCGGGGAAAGTATCTTAATGCACCGCGGAGCGTTCATTAATGAAGGAATAATATAACCGTAGTAATCGTTTATCTTTATATCGTAACCGATGACTAGTTTATAATATTCTTATATAGAGACTAAGAGACGAAAGAGTAAGATAAGAAGCTAGCGAATAGTTATACTACGTTTACGTCGGGTCTTAATTATTAAAGATAATCGGTTATTCTCCGGCCTAAAGAGGTGAACGGCTAGAAGATGATTAGTAACGTCTATAATTTACTAAGCTTCTATTAACATTAGTTCCTCTCTAAGCGTTAGAAATAAATAAAGAATAATATATAGAGTGTAATAATAGTTAAAATCCATATATTAGGTAGTTCTTAACTCTAAGTCTTAACTAAACTTTAAGTATAGTAAAAGAAGATAAGTCTCTATCTATAATGAGAGCGCGAATAACTACTTAATTTTTAATCGGGTATAATAGTTAGTAGATCGTTATTATTATCTAGAGCCACTCTTTTCTTCTTTCTTATCTCTTTCCTCTTCTTCTTCGACTTTTTAAAGAGTTCTATAATCTCTTCGTTCTCTACGGGAGAATTATAAAATAATATTAGCGGTAATACTATTACTAAATTATTTAATATTTTACGTACCTCTGCCGACGATACGTCTTCTACTATTAATAGCTCGTCTACTACTAATAGCTCGTTTACTACTAATGGCTCGTCTATTACTAAGAGCTTATCTATTACTAAGGACTCGTTTACTACTAAGGATTTATCTACTATCGCCGCTCTATCATCTAGTATTCTTTTTTTCTCCGGAGGTATCTTCGCGATCTATAATGATAATCTCTTCTTCTTCTTCTTATTCTTCTTAGGTCTTAGGAAGCTTTCTTAGTCGCTAATACTTTCTTCTGGTTCTAGCTTTAGTTTTAGTTAGTCGTAAATCTTAATATTAATGCCCTATTTTTTCTCTTCGTTCGGAAAGCACTTAAGCGCTTAATACGAATACTCTATCTCGCTCTCTACTTTCTTAAGGTTAACTAAGTTACTTTAGTATAAATAGATATGAAATTAATAAGAATTAACCTTCCTTATAGGTGAGTCCGGGAAATGGAATCCGTACTCGGTTTAAGTATATATTTTCGTCTTATAAATATCGGTCGCTAAGTCGCTACCCGTATCGACTAGTTTTATTTATTTATTCTCCTTCCTTATATATCGCTCTTTATATATAGACATTAACTCTGCCCGGAATACTTCTCGAAGGGAGCTTTATGGGCTATATCTTTAATATATATATAGAAGTATCTTAGATTAAAGTACTTAATTTCTAAAGATAAACTACTAGTCGAATCGATCCGCCGCTTAGTTTTATAGTATAACTACCTTATATTTCTCGGCGAAAAGGTCTAGCCCTTATAATTCTTTTAGTATGGTCTGAGGATCGATGAACGGGGTAGAACTCGTCGCCTAAAGAAGGAATCTTTCGAAGACATCGGGCTGAATATCGAGGAGTAAGAGAGTAAATAACTATTAGTCGATGCGTATTCGAAAGATACGAGATCGACGTCGTAGAAATTCGCGCGGAACTAGGAATTCCTTCCCGTCCCCGCCGACTAAGATCTTAATACGATTACTCTGGAATCATCTTTAGCTAAAGGCGTTAGTCTCTCTCGAAGTATCCTCGACCGGCGGGATGTTTATATTACTTACTTAAGAAAGAGTTACGCGTTTCGTTTCTTCATGGTCGATTTAGACGCTTTTCGTTTACGCGTGGTAGAGATACGAAGAGTAATGGGAAGAGCGGGAGACTAGGGGATCGTAGATATATACTAGTAATGTGAAGCTACGTAACTATGAGTATTCTACCCCCCGGCGTCGTGATATATATATCTTCTCGACGCCTAAGGATTACTATATAATTCCGCGTACGACGTACCTTCGTAAACTTACTACGAGGCTAGAGTCTATTAGTTACTATTCTAAGGCGGGGTGTCTCTACGGACGCGTAATTAGTCCTTCCTAATTATCTTTTAGCCTAACCGGCACCTTCTATATAGAGACTACTAAATAATAAATATAATTTAGAAGATAATAGTATATATAGAGTCTATTATAAGTACCTTATCATAAGGAATTCTACGGACATCGGTATTAATAGAATAACTCTAGACCGGACTAGTGTCTCCTTTATAGAATACTAAGCACTTCTACTCTCGACTCCTTAAGTCTTTACCCGGGCGTAATAAATTCACCTCGATACTTAGTATATCGAAAGACTACTAGATAGAGAATAATAAAGAAGTCTAATAACGGAAATCTTAGTCGTCTCTACTTTATCTATGTATATGGTGAATTTATCTACTTTAAAGATATACGAGGAGTGTTGACGGAGAATCCACCTTGTAACTATTCAGAATAATGGCGTAGCCGACTCTAAGTGGCGGGAATAGACGGTAGTAAGTTATATTTACGGGCGCTTCACTATCGCTGTGCCGTAGGAGGCTATAATTTTTTTATATACTTAGCTAATAGGGATAGTGATGTCGTTACTCTGCCGTTAGTTAAGCTTAACGCGGACGATATAGTGCGAATTAGGTTATAATATTGACTCGATAAATTTAAGAGCGATAGACTAGCTCCAATACTATTTCAACCTCCTCTCACATTACCCCGACGTTCTCGCGTCCGTTCGGTCGCCTTAAACTCGTCCCATTAAGCTTAAATATTCTATTGAAGGGAATCGAAGTCGATATTATTAAAATCTCTACTTTCACTTGGAATCTCTGAAATGATCTGCCCGTCATTTCGTCCTATAATTCATCGAGCATCACCTTTATACCGAAAGAGTTCCCTATACCGAATCGACTCTCTAGCGACTGCTTAACCCTTAATCTATTTATGATAAATCGTTACTTACATCCGCTACCTAGTCTTATTATATTGCCAGAACACTACTCGATTCGAATACGATATTAGCTAGTTCGTCATTACGAAGAGATCTCTTAGCTCGAGGCGCCATTAGGCGGTTCAGTGATACTTTAAAGACTGCCTAAGGAGCCGAATAACCCGCTAATAAAGTATTCGGTACCCTTTATCGTTTTAATGTCGTCGTTTGAGTTTATCGTTAAACTCCTATAAGAAATCTACTAACTTCTCTAGATCTTTAATCTTTTACTTATTACTATGCATAATATAAATAAGATCTTCGCCTAGTTCCGAATTAGGAGGAGCTTCGGAGATCCTCTGTATCTCATCGTAGTATAAGAGAATCTCTCCGCGAAGCGCAGTATCTTAGTACTCGACCTTAATCCGTGAGCGAATCGAAGTAAAAACGTCTCGCCGAAAGCGACGAAGATAAATCTATAGTAAGTACTTAAGGAGGAAATATCGAATAGAGCGGTATCTCCCGTACTTCTTAATTTAGTGATCGATCCTCTCTACACGGAGAAAATCCTCGTGAATATTCTTAATATCTCGCCACCGAGCTCGGTACGCCGCCGCCATAGCTACGTTACCGAAAAGAGTATATTCGATAATGATTAACTAAAACGTAAAGTGCTCCTAATTAATCTTATCTAAAAGCCATCCGTAGCCATAGCGTTAAAGCGTTTAGGAGAATCTAAGACCTTCGTAGCGCCGCCCCCCGGGTCGCTCTTTCGAATCCCATTAAAGAGCGGACTCACCGTGGAGAAGATGACTCCCGTAGCCGTACTTAGCTAAACGTAGAAAATAGATCATCATTTTTAAATACTCCCATAATATAAAGTCGGGAGGAAATTAGCTGAATATATATTTAAACGCGATCGTAAACTTGTTAATATTACACCAAATGAACCGAAGAAAAGTGGAAGTGGAAATCCGCTAGAAAGGGGGAGAGGAGAAATCGTCCGTAACCGAAATCTCCCACTGCTGTAGAGCTCGGAGTCGATCACGGATGCGATAAGTAAGAGCTAAGATAATACGGTGCTCTTCGCGGACACTAAACGACCGCTTTATAGACTGCGTAAGTGCCTCGTGACACCGCGCTTTACTACTTCGGTAGGAATATAAGAGAGTCTCGGGACGATGGGTCTCAGCTCCTCCAGTGTGTTGCCAGCTACGCCGTAAGTGCGGATCCAACGCAAGGCTTTCAATCGAGGGGTCTTAAAAGAGAAACGTCTTAACCGCATCGTAAAGTTCTTTCTACTTATTGTAGTATTGACTATAAATAAGACCTTACTATCGACTTAGGGCGCCGGTCGCCGTCACCACGGTCATACCCACCGTATTACGAAGGAGTGCGGTGTAGTATCGGTTCCGTAACGAAGGGCGGGTAGGAGAGCCGTGCAGTACTTACTAATATTACGAGTCGTAATAACAGAGACGCCAAAGATAGACCTCCGGTACGACCTCCCCTACCTCTTAAGTGGGTAAGAAACTAAACGGCGGGTAGAATTCCTTACCCTAGTTAATCTAAACTCACTCATCGACTAAGAACCATCGGTCGAAGGTTAATTTCTAAGGAGTGAAGAAGACATTCTAGGCGACGGCGAGTGTCGGTTTAGACGTTTATCCTTTTAAGTTTTTAGCGTTAAAGAAGAGTTGTAGGCCACGGAAATCTTCGAGTCCCGGAGCTATACTTCGTTGAACGATCCCGTTCTAGATAGCTTCTAGGTGGTCGGCTTGTAGGAAGTACTAAAGAAGCTATTAACGCTCTCTACTATTAAGTCGTGCGCGAGTCTCCGCGTATAGAGCGAGATTATTAAGTTTAGCTAGGCGAGAGATAGTAGAATAACCCTAGATGAGGGTAAAGAAGGTCCATTCATAAATCGTAGGTAAGATTACCTAATCGATTTAGCGAGTTGTATCGCTCTGGCTAAGATAATTGTTGGGCCCGAATAGCGTACGTAAATAGGAGGGGAAGAAGACCAGGAGCTAAGTATCTTTAAAATGACTGACGTGGCTAAACTTACAATGAACCACTTTATGAAGTCGTACTTTACGTACACTATACTAAGTTAGAACTAGAAGAGAAATATGGAGGTCGGCTTATAAATTGGTGATAATATAGGGGCTAAGGGTGAACTTAATACTATATTTCGTAAAGGCGAGGCTAGTGGGAAACCCTATCACACTGTTAAAATTAAAGGTCACTACTAAATTAAGATGAGGTCCTGGAGACTTAGACGTCGGAAGGTAGATATGGATTTTTTCATCTGGCCTCCCCGAACGTGTTCCTAGAAATTGCGCCTTCCAACCCCGGACTTCTTAATAATCGAATGTGACATTAGATAAAGGAAATGTCGTATAACTAAGTGTGTTAGGTATAGTGGTAAGAAATTCATTAACCGTGTTCAGTGGTATATAGTGGGCGGACTTATAGGGATGTTGCTGAGCCATTTCGAGATGCTTATTATCACTACATCCATGGAAATATAGGAGCTCCTCGGCCATCCGTTGCGCAATATTAATCTCTTTCTCGTTGCCGTCGTCCGTCTCTTAACTATTTTTATCTTCATTGTTTACTTCTTAGTTGTCTCTATCTTGGTTATCTTCGTCCTGGTTATTCTCGCCCACGGCTCGGCTAATATCATGGATATCGATATGTTCAAAGGCCACTAGATCTCGCGTCTTCACTTCTGGTATTATGACATCTTCTCGCGGATTTAGTGGCTCGACCCGAAGAATTGCCTTAGAAGGTTTATTGACCCTCGTTCGCGTATGGTGGTTTAAGGGTGACGGCGCTCTCGAGGAAGATGGCCGGAAGAGTTCGCGTGAAGGAATTGTAGAAGACCTAAGAGATTGAGGGACTCGAGGTGATAAGTGGAACGGAGAGAGAGACTCGACGTAGGGTGACAGAGATCGAGAGGGTTCCGGAGGTATATCATTAAACGAGCGGGAAAGATAGAGGTGTTCGAGGGGTAAGAGTAGGTCGTTATCGTGATGATCGAGAGTATCGTCCGGTTCGAAGAGAGAATCCTAGATCGATTGGTTAATAGGTTAAGGCTATTAACGAAGCTAATATAGTGAGAGAATAGCCTAGAGATAAAGAAAGTATATTAGTCGTTCTCCGAGATGGAAGGTGATCTAAGGAAACATAAAAACAGCTTATTACCTCCTAGTTAGCGTTAGTCGGTATAGACAGGCCTTCTACTTGGATGCCCTACCGAGGATCGGTTAACCGCGATATTTCTTCGACTTCAGCTTGTGTTAGAATACTATGAGGGTCGTGAATAATTTAAAGTCCATGTTCCCTCGGGAGCGGAGGAGCCTCTGGTTCTTCATATTTTTTCTCGCGCTAACGTCGAGTTTTGGCTGTACAGCTAGCTCGAAGGGCCTCGTTGTCCTGGTACTTACGAGGCCGGCTATCTTTGTTCTTCGCCATACTACTCGCTATACTTTAGGAAATATGAGACTAAATATATTGCGAGGACAGAAGAAAGGCGATGACTAAAACCTCGAAGAGATCTAGTGTTAATCGTAATGACACTTTTCCTAATTAGGGTTTTAGTTACGATGCTTAGTAGAGACATTAACTAACTGCGAAATGCGATCTACTTTACCACTCGCTAGTGATGCCGCATCATAAGAATATTAATATCTAACTGTTAGAAGCTGATTATAGACCCTTAAATCGTCTGTATTTTAAGTTTTATCTAATAAGCTACTGTGGTGGTTAAGTAATTCTTAATCGCAACTAAGGCCTAACCCGAAGGCTCATTATAGACATTTAACTTAGACGTAGTATATAATTAAGTTATTCTCTTTATCGAAAGCGTAGTTAAATACTTAGATATAGCGCTTTTCCTTAGTTATAGAGTAATTTCTAAGATAGAGTTAAATTCATTAAATTAACGATAGTAAATCTTATTCTCTTTTATCGCGCTTTAAAAACGAATAATAAGAGATTAAACTATATTATAACTTAGTTAATTAATATAGTTACTAATAATATTACTAAATATATAAAATCGTATTATAAACGTACTTTAAGCGCCGATAGCGTCGAAATTATTATTCT
>NW_006912989.1:11917-19744 GCF_000585535.1 Cladophialophora psammophila CBS 110553
ACCCGAGAGCTAGAGATGGTTTTTAGCGCGGTAGAGATATCGAGCCGTAATCTTATTAACTAAATTCTTAAGATGCTCGAACTTATTTAGACTCGTTTCTTTATCTCCTTTCTAGAACGATTAAAATTTAATTATTTATTAATTCCGACCGCTCACCCTAGAGCTAAAGATGATTTCTAGCGCGGTAGAGATATTAAGCCGTAATCTTATCGACTAAATTCTTAAGGTACTCGAACTTATTTAGACTCGTTTCTCCATCTCCTTCCTAAAACGATTAAAATTTAATTATTTATTAATTCCGACCGCTAACCCTGGAGCTAGAGATAGTTTTCAGCGCGATAAAGAATAAATATATAAGGTAGGCGAGATAATATTATCTCTTCTCTAAGTAAGCGAATTACTTTCATCGGAGATCCTATAAATAAGTCTATACGCGCGGAGATAAGAACGGTACCTCGGGGAGATATAATAAACGACGATAATACTAATTAAAAGAGAAAGCGACGCGTACTAGTAAGACGAGTTTTAGTCGTAAAGAGCCGAAGATTTAGATAAAGACGAGAGATAATAACGAGCTAATAAACGAAGAGAGATAATAATCGAAGTATAATCGTAGAAGAGAGCCCGGAAAGATATAATATTATCTATCACCGTATAGTATTAACTATAGTACGACGAAACTAATATTAGTATAATCTAACTCGAGTTACACCGTATCGCTTATATAGACGATATTTAGACACATCTCGAGGGAAATCACCGTGAACGCTCTCCCGGATGATCGACGAAATAAATCTACTAGAAGCGAGTGTACAGTGAATATTAAATTTATTCTACGCTTCACTATACGTCTCACGAGACTATATCTCTAGAATAAGGATAATGACCGAAGGGATACGGAGAAGCGAAGTTGCGTAAAAGGATAATCTCCGTAAAACTCGACGTATACGGCTAGATAAGTCTTCCCTTTCTACCTATGGAAATATATATATTAAATATATTAGTGTAGATTTCTCCGCTATCACTCGATCCTCTAGCTAAAGCTAACTAACTTATACTCGGTGAGAAGCTCCGCGTATACTCTATATAAAGCCCTAAGACTCTCTATTTTAAGCGCCGCCTCTAATAATTTAATGCTATTAGCGCCTCTACTTTCCATCTTTCAACGGTGTAAAGATACCTCTACGCTCTATATTAAAGCTTAATACCGTATCCGTACTCTACCACTACTAATCCCGAGTAACACCCAAATCATCCGCACTATATATCTCTAGCCGTAGAGACTCGATGCTAGTTCGAGTCTACTCTAACTTAGCTCTATAAAACTCTACCTATGACTACTCCGTAAATAAATCCTCTAGATTCTTCGAATGAATTACCGACTCATTATTAACTTAGTTTAACTCCATCTAATCTAACTTAGTTTCTATATCCTCGGGATTCACGACGGTGAACCCGAATAAATCAAAACTCACATTATCGACGGGCTCGCCGAGTACCGTATCGTTCAGTAAAGCATCTCGGAGACTATTATAGGCCGATCCGACATCATCAGCTTCCCGGGTGATTTTAGACTTAGTCGGGGAAGAATTGAGAGAGACATCATTAACCGAGCCGATATCTTCATCTTCCATACTAACATTACTCTCTTCCGATGAAGAATCACGGAGGGATTCATCGGCTAAATTAGTATCGCCGCTACCCTCCGCTTTCGCGCGGACGAGCGAAAGATAGAGGTCCTCGTACCTAAAGTTATAGTACGGGACGAGCGCCACCCGGCTAATGGTCTCGTCGTCTTAAGAGTTCACCTACGTATTAAGATTAAGATCGTATAGAAAACCGCTATTCGAGTTCATAAGATAGCCGATGTCGAGGCAAAAAACCTAAGTTAACTTAGAATCGATCTCATTATCCGTGACCTTCTAATAGAATCTCTAGATCTCTAGGTTATACCGCGTAGTAACTTCGTCCCACTAAAAGGTGGTGCCGCGCCGCAACAGCTCATCGGCCGAATCTAAGTCGCGTATAAACAGAGTAAACTCATCTTTATACTTAGTCGGGGTCTAGAGCGAAGAAGCGCGATCTATAAGAAGAGCCAAAGTTAGTAAGATAAGAAAAGAAAAGAGAAAAATAATCTATAAAATGAATCTAACGAAAGACGAAAAGAAATATATTCATTCCATAACTTATAGAGATTAAACTTATTAGAGAGACTAATAATAAGATTACGCTACCGGGCGATAAAGTAAGTCGAGATAATATCCGAGACTTAGTACCGCCGGGAAGAGATGGTGGCAAATGAACCATCTACTCTCTTATACGGAATTTCTAACCTCTTATTCCGCCATTCTAGGCGAAAATAACGCTACCCTAACAGCTTACGAACGTACTTCTCGGCTTACTGAATATAGCTACTATCCCGAAGATCTTTAACCAATTAATGAGCGTTATACCCGGAGAGATTCTTAGTAACTAGCAGTATACGCTCTCGCGCTTCCGCATTCACCACGCGATTCTCTATATACGCCTCCTCGACGAGTTAGCCCAGTATCTTAGCGGTCGCGTTGAAATATAATCACTAGTCATACATACCGAGGATATATATAGTCCACACGTATTACACGTACTCCTAGCTCAGCCGATGAATCCGGCCGATCATTTAGACCACCGTGTTAATGTTATCGGGTATATCGAAGATAACTAACTTATAATAGACCCCTTAGATATTAAGCCCGAGAACGGAGAAGCGACTATTCAGCAGAAGAAAGAGAACGAAGTCGATAAGATTATTCTATTTAGCTAGAATAGAGCTCCGCTTCGCGGCCGTAATATCGAGCTAAATAATATAATAGCTAATATCTAGATTATAGAGGAAGACATCGAGATCTTATTACGTATAAGACCAGTTAACTATGAAAACCGTTTTCTTCTTAAAGTTACCATTTTTATCTCCGAAGATAAATATATAAATGTACTTAACTAGATATCGAAGCTTAATAGACTCCCCGGCGTAATAGGCGCAGGCACCGAGGCGATCTAGATAATTCGGGAGAGATAGGCTAGATCGAGTCACGTAGAAATAGTCACTAAATTCGTAGTTATCCGCGTTATTAGTCTACTTCCGGGCCTACGTCGCCTCTTAATTCTTACGCCGTAAGAGTAAGGTATTAAATCGAATATCGAAGGTAACTAAATATAGATAGCGATAGATAGCTATATTCCGTAATTCGCCGACACTAATGATGAGTTTCTTAGTCGATTTCCCGCTGTCATTACTATCTTTAATAAGGTATTTCGAGAACGTAAACTAGATCTTTATAAATTCATTAGCCTCTTACCGGGAGAGCCGGAGCTTTACACCGACAATATAAAAAATGAAGACGTTAACGCCCGGTAGATAGTACTCGATGTAGTCCAACTAAATCTAGAATACTATAATCCACCGAAATTAAATCCGAGACAGAATCGATCGAAGAACTAAACTAGTAATGATAGTACTATCTAGTTTACTCCGATTAATAAGCGCAGCGAAGGTGCGGAGATTAAAGAGAAATAGCGACCAGTCCTTATACTTCTTCTAATACTTTCTATACTAAATCTTTCACTATAGTAGCGTAGACTAGCGATAGACTATTTCCGAATCGAAGGGAAATATAAAGGCGTCTAGGCTATCGAGATTAAACTCCCATTAGAGTTATCAAAAGAGATAGAGATATCCTAATAGATCCGAGATCCGGTTTATCATCGAAGTAGCCGTGACCACTTACTTCTTTAGAGCATATAGCTTATCGATGACGACCGAATTTAGAGTTCTGTAGTTCTTAAGTCGATGGCTCTCATTATAAATCACCCGGTGAAATAGTCCCGCGAACCGAGAAATAAAAACGATGTAGTCTTCATTCTTAGCCACCTTATCATTATTAGCCTCATCAAACTTAAGCGCACCGTATTACTTAGCTTCGAGTTCTTAGATAAGTTTACGAATCTTACGAAGATCTTATTCTTTAAGCTCAACCTTCTTAAGAGTCGGGAGAAAGGCTAAGCGCTACGTATCGATGACCTTATTAACGTCGTCGGATATAGTGGTAATAAAGTTCTCATCTGTGGGGGAGATAGAGTAAGTAAATAATCTATAGAATAAATTCAATGAGAATAGAGTAGTTAGAGAGTAGATGAATCGAATTAAATAAGTATAGAGTAGTTAGAGATCTATAAAATGAATCTAATAAAAATAAGATAATGAATGAATTTATACTATGAACCATAATAATACGAAGATACGAAGAAATCTAGATAAGAGAAGAGCCCCGGGAGAGAAGAGAGGGAAACTTACCTTTCTCGGGTTAATCAGCGACGATACGGAACTTATTCTCCATCGACTTCTTATAGCTAGTTAAGATACGCTAAACATAGATTTCGTAGATACACTAGACAACGTCGAACGCGGACATCGAATTATTAAGCGGAAATACTCACTTAATTTCTCGCCGAGCGAGCTTACCATCGGACGGAAGTATAATTTATCGAAGGGTCTTATTTACATCCGTACTTAAAGTACGATCGGTGCCATAGAAGATACGTAAGTTCAAAAGACCCCGCCCTTTCTTCTCACTGCATCAGTACTTAAACTATTTAATATACTAACTATTTAGAGCCGTAGGCGGGGCGATAATAAATATAGAACGAAAGTTCATTTTAAGGACGGAAGACTTAGATTAACCGGTGACCTTATTCTACGCACATTAGTGAAGATACTATTATTAAACGCGGAGCTTTATCATAGCCGCGTAGTAAATTAGATAGTAATACTAGAATATTTTACTAAGACCATAGTTCGCCGCGAGAATTTCACCGACTAAAGACGAGTTCTCCATCTACATCTACCAGGCCGTACCGATAACCTAGTGATGTTTCGAAACGAACTTAGCTAAATCATCCTTATACTACAGATGAACGTAGATTTCCGGTCTAAGCTCATTATAATCTTCACTAATACCTAAAAGCCGTACGGCAGTGCGGTATCCGGGGGCCGGTGCCGACACCACGGCGATTTTAGCCCGAAGATCCTAGAATTCGTCCTCGATCCGCTGGATGATGCGTTTTATGAGGTTCTAATACTCCTCGGGTAAAACCCACTCGGCTATAGAGATGTTCTCACTTAGATGAGCGGCATCACCCACTTAGCTAGTGAAGAATACGTCGTGAACAATGTAGTAATAATTAATTAAGATCTAAAGAAAGACTTTTAGAGTGTTCTCGTTAATAAGAGCACGGACGTTAACACCGGTGAAGAATTTTAACTTAGACTATAGAGAGCACGAGGGTTAGTAAAGCCGGAGAGCTAGTGAATAGAAATAAAACGGAACGTAGATTAAATCCAATAAAAGAAGGGCTCGGGATAAGCGAGGTAATCTATAAAATAAATCTAATGAATGGGAGACTTAGTGAATTCATTCTATAAACTATTTCGCGTATAAAGGGAGAGGAGAGAGAGAAGAGAATCCATTCTAAGAACCACTCTAGGCGTTGACTAACCTTCTTAGAAAGTTTCTTAGTTATATCAGTAAGCAGATCATTATTAGCCACCAGCTTATCCAAAGTATCCTCGGTGATCTTCAGGTCGGCTATATTAAGGCGCTTAATCGTATCGAGGCTATTTAATTCTTAGTCCCGCTATAAGATAACCATTTCGAACTTAAGATTCTAAATATCCAGTTCTTTTCCAGAGAATAATAGATTATTCTAAAGCAGTTCTACCTCGCGCTCGATGAGGTAACGAATAGATACAGATTTCTTCCGGCCGAACTTAGAAAAGGATACCTTTTTATAGTAACTAATAACGTACCGTAGTAAAGAGAAGACGCGATAGAAGTCATTAATAGTGGCCAGACCCTAGCGCACTTAGCCGGGCTACTCTTTTTCAAAAGATTCGAGAAAGTAGATACGAAATTTCTTAATAATTTTATAGATTTAAGCTACGTACGCCACTTTAGGAAAGGTCTATTTATTGGTTCGGAGAGCTCCTAGAAACTTCTCGAAGCACGGGTCATAGTTAAAGTCTAGTTCATCGCGAATTAACACCTCCCCGAGCTTCTACTAAAAGGTATAGACTTTATCACCTTTGGAGATTTCCTTTATAATATAGTTAAAGGAAAATATCGAGTTTACCTTAACTTTCGGAACACCGAAGCCCTACTTTTTAAGCGTAATAAAGTGTGTTACGATTACTTTCATCCGCTAGATAAGTAGTAGGAGTTCGTAAGTGTCCTTTAGCTTAAGATACCTAGCCAGGAAGCTTTAGTTACGCTATATAATACGGTCGAGCTTAATACAGGTATACTCATAGAAGTGCTTAGCTAGATTACGTACGAGCTTATCACGATCTTTAAAGAGAAAGTTATCCTCGCCCTTAGTATCTTATAGTACCTTCTATTTACGCCGCTATCGAGCGACTACCTTAGAGATAGTGTCCATAGATTTAGTGCGGTCCTCGGCCTCCGAGTTAATGAACTCCTAGTCGCTGAAGTCGATAATACGATCTATAGACTTAGTAGACTTCGTAGATTTCTTAGCCTTTAATAACTTAGTTATTTTCGAGCCTACTGCCGAGATAATATTAGACTTAGAAAGACTTTATACGAATTTTACTAAATCCTCGTCCTCCGAATCGCTAAATTTATAATCGCTAAAGTCGATAATACGTTCTATAGACTTAATAGACTTCGTAGATTTTTTAGCCTTCGCTAATTTAGCTGTCTTTAAGCTTACTACCGAGATAATATTAAACTTAGAGAGGCTTTATACGAATTTTACTAAATTCTCGTCTACCGAATCGCTAAATTCATAGTCACTAAAATCGATAATACGTACTACGAACTTAATAGACTTTATAGATTTCTTAGATTTCGCTACCTTAGTTATTTTCTTAACTAGTACTAAGGCCGTATCCGACTCATCCAATAAATCGCTAAACTTCACTAGCGCCGCTACTTTAGCCAGAGCTACGCGCTCGGCCTCTAGATCGGCCACGATCTTCTTAGTATCCCGGTACTACTACTTAAGCTAGGCCTCTCTATTCTTATTAGAGACGATGCGCGGAAGTTCCTACTATTCTTACTTTAAGCGGGCTATAAGGTCTTTTCCTTCCTTAATTTCTTTATCTACTATTACTAGATCTCGCTTAGATCGCTTCGGCGGTAGCGGTAACGAGGAAGCCGAGACCGATCTCTTCTTTCTTACTATGGTTAGAAACGTCTACCGGTAGAGATAAAAGAGATTAGTTAAGCGGTCTATAAAATAAATCCGCTAAAACTTAAAGCTATAAGCTAAGAGAAGTTAAATAGTTTATAGAATAAATCCATTAAACTTAGAAATATAGAATAAATTCACTAAACTTAGAGAATATAGAATAAATTCACTAAACTCGGAGATATAAATAGAGAAGAGTTTAATAATCTATATAAAGTAATCCATAGAATAGATCTAATAGTGAATTCACTCACCTCTCACTTAGATTTAGCTCTACTTTCACCCAACGATTAGCTCAGCGACGTAAATCGAGCCTTACGCGGCGAAAATAAGTGCGGTAGTCGGGCTAAAGAGAAGAAGAGATAATATTAGATGGCCTGTTAGAGATCCTACTGGGGCCTAACTGGGTTAGGGTTCCTAGTAACAATCTGAATAGTATGAACTGGTTGGGAAGAACACGAGGTATGAGAAGTCACTTGTCACTAAGAACTATAAGTCCAATAGTTAACATGAGTTGGCTACGAAGAGAGTGTAAGCTATCTGGGGGTAATGAGGGTGTATATATAATGCCCATGCTCT
>NW_006912990.1:0-17171 GCF_000585535.1 Cladophialophora psammophila CBS 110553
CCCCGTCTCTAGCCTACACTCTCTTCGTAGCCAACTCATGTTAACTATTGGACTTATAGTTCTTAGTGACAAGTGACTTCTCATACCTCGTGTTCTCCCCAACCAGTTCATACTATTCAGATTGTTACTAGGAACCCTAACCCAGTTAGGCCCCAGTAGGATCTTTAACAATTACACCTACGCCCATTTCTCTTATCTATTATATCGTTCCCGGATAAGACTCGCGCAATCATTAAACTCTTATACGCTTTAATTATTTCAATATAGCCTTTAGAAGACGAGAACTTTTCTCGTCGTTTTGCATCTCCGAATACATTAGAATGGTTTTGTCTCTTAACGTTAGATATAAAATCGCGATCTTATAATTCTCTTCGTCTCTTCTTCTTACGACTATACCCTTAACTCGAACGATCGGTGAAGAATATATCTACTAAGGAAGGTGTTGAGTACTCATCGTCGCGAACTAAGCTAGAGCGGTGTGGAATCTATTCTATACTAGAAGATCTAAATATAATATTGTCGCCTAACGAACTCTATATCTCGAAAAGTCTTTAAGAGAAGCTACTCGGGAAATACGCGTCGAATAATATATTATACTTACTACGAATTATTATAGATTATAACTAGATATACATTAGATATCTTAAAGTCTTTACTCGCGAATAATTATCTTATTAGATTTAACACGATAGAGCTAATTATATTAAGATCTAACTATAATATTCTTATAAGAAGATATACTTACCACTCTTATTATAACTCTTTCTTAATTCGGCGATAGTATCATCTATACTTCTTTCTCTTTATTAGTAATCTAAGAATATCCATTCTCTTCCTTAGAACTAAAATTACTATCTTCTTTAACCGATAATAAATCTCTCTAGAATGATTTAATACGTCTTCCGGTTTAATCTTAAGAGCGTGTAAAAGTAAGGAGGCTATTAGAGAACCGACTACTCGACCGGTTATTTTTAACTCGACGTTTCTTTTCACTTATATTAATATAGAGTTCTCTATATACTATCTCGAATTACGACTATAATGAAAAGAAGTACGCACTTAGTGAATATTAGAATTTAATTCGTATTCTTACGTAACTTTTATAAGAGAGCTACGTTAAGAACTACGTATTTAATTCTAACATTGACTTAGTAATATAGAATTTAGTGTACGTATCTATTTATCTTCTCCTTGTCGCTATAGTAGTTTCTTCTTCTTCTAGATTAGTAGCTATATATTTTAAGTTAGTGTTATATACTATATTACGATTCTCTTTATCGCGTCTTATCTTTATTTTATTTTATACTATAATGAAGGAGATAATAGTCGTTATTAATAATTTAGAATATTCGGTTAGAGCTAGGGATCGGATAAGTGCTCGTACTTCTCTAAAAGCCTCGTAGTAAGAGATATTCTAGTCTAAGAAGATAAGAATGAAGAGAAGAGTAAGAGAATTAAAATAAAAGCCATAACGCGTCTATTAATATATTCGTATTTAATCTTACTATAATTAGCTTAGCCGCGCTAGATTTAATCCGATCTAGTCGTTTCTACTATATTATAATTTATACTCTTCTATCTTATCTTCTTAGTATAGTCTTTATAATATAGTTTATCTCTCTTTAGATTACTCTATACGCTATAGCTAAAACCTAAAATATCGCTAGCCCTAGCTACGTATATCCTATAACGTAGCCTTCTATACTCTCTCGTTCGATACTAAGATCTTCTCCGTACTAATAGAATTATAGCTAAGTATATCGCGGCTAAAGATAAATGTAAAATTCGCGTTTAGAATATTTATAAATTATACGAACTATAGATTCTCTAGAGAACTCATATAGTTATAGCTTCGAGTTGAAGAGAATTTCTCGAGACAATATATTCTCGCTCTCTCTTTCTCTTATCGTCTTATAACGATAATTTATGCATCGAAATAGTCAATATTCTACTATATCGCTATCGTTAACGTTATAGATTTAGCTCGTTCTTTAGATAATTTCTATTTAGCTGGTTATGCTGGTATTAATTCACCGAACGATTCGTTTAAGTTTAAACTAAAACCATTCGCCGTAGTCCTATTTACTAACTCTATTAAGCTTCGTTTAGTCACGGGATATACGCGTATAACTACGCCGTATATTTGTCTTCTCTTATCTCGCTATAGTCGTCTCCGATAATTACGACTTAGCTATAGCGCTAAGTAACGTAGATCGCTCTATACCGTCTTTAGATTTATCTTTCTAAGAGTATTCCGATACTGCCGTTTACGTAGTATTCTATCGATGGCCTTGTTCACGGCGTATTGAGTAGCTACCTCTTAAATACGTTTACCTAGTACACTAGACTCTTATAATACTTCTTAAAATACATTGTATATTATCTTATATTCCTTATTCGAAGTACTTCAACGCGATTTAATATCTATAATACTTTCTACTCGTCCCTTAGATTTCGAATCTATCTGCGGAGGTTAGGGGTGTACGGTGAACGAAGTAGTCGAATAGTCTAGTTTCGGTGCCGTTATTCTTACTAGATAAAAGAAGGAAGAGAGAGGGAATTAAAGAATTTTCTTTTCGATTATAGATATTAAAGGAATTATGATATACTATGGGAGAACGCTTAGTGATCTTAAATATAGTAGTTAAACTAAAGATTTATTTATACGCGGAAGCTCTATAGAAAAGTAAAGTTACTATTACTTAGAGAGAATAAGCTTTCTCTTTTAGCTTATTCTACTTATTTCTAACTATATCTATCTATATCTATAACTTTAACTCGAATGTCGTTAAGACTACGTTACTTCTTTCTACTTAGTACTAGCTAATATATTCGATTTTATCTCTCACTAAAGAAGTACGCGAAAATAGTACTCTATACTAAGTTAATAAGTTTTTAGCACCGATTTCTTCACCACCCTATATCTTTTATCTATTTAAACTTCTAATCTTAATTAGTCATCTATACCCCGTTATCCGTACTAAAGAAAGAGATAATATTATTCGACACACCTAGGAGGCTCGATATAGCGCTACCTCGAAGAATATAAACTAAGTTAATATCGGTAAGTAAGGAGAAGTCTATAGCGGTAAAATACTCGCTACTCTAAGGAGAATTAATCTTAATCTCGGTACCGACTTAAAGAATTTCAGACTAAATTCTTCTTAAACTTACGGTCTCACTTTAAATAAATACTTCCTTATTATCTAAGACGTATAATACGAAGCGAACACGACTTATTCTAACGTTGACGCGAGCGTATTTAGCTAAGAAACCGGGAGTATCGATCACGAGGAAGTCGATGATAATAACGTTAAACTTCATTCCTTGATATTTATCGATAATTATAACGACTAGAGTAGAATATTTATTATCCGTATATATAAGTTTAGTTTTTATATATAGATAGAGGCGGTATTGCGCGTTATATCCTATAATAATAGCGATTTATACACTAAATATTGTATTTATTATCTTTTTAGCTAGTTTAATACTTATAATAACGAAGACTTTATTAACGCGCGAGCCGCCCGGGATAATATAAGTTTTATAAACGTTTTTAAGCTACTTCTTCTAAGACTAAGCTATATTTTCCGGGTTCGATGATCTCTATGAAGAAGAGAAGCGAATATTAAGATAAATAAAAGTGCGCTCCCGGCCGTATTAAACCTTATTTTATTAACGAAGACTCGCTTACTAAGGTCGCTTCTTAAACCTTATATATCGATTATCGACTAGCTTCTTACGATACCCGAATCGACTAACTACACGAGAGATATTAGGCGCTATACGGTACTATTTAGTGAGAAAGACGAAGAGAACATCAGCGTTAATTAAACGGGCTATCTAAGAGTATATATACTACTTCTTAAAGAAAGTAAGAGTCGCCTTATCTCTAATGAGTATCGAGAGCTACTAGATATCGTCGTAGTAAGCTCTTAACGCAGCCTAAAGATAGAAAGCGAGAAGAGTCGTAGTCACTTACTCCGATATTTATACTACTTCGTCGATTATTATAGCTACGACCTAGATAATATATATACTCTAGACCTTAGTCTTAGACGCGAGTACTAGAGTGGTATAGATAACGGCGGCACCCTTTAAAACGATCCGTCGATCTTCGCGGAGTAGAGAGGCGAACTATAGCGATTATTTTAGATTAAATTATATACCTATAGAAAACTAACCGTATATCTTCTTAAGTGACGCGATCTTTTCTATATCTTATTCCGTAGAGTCTATCGGGTTATTCTTTTCTTCTTTAGAATACACACCGATAAGTTGCATAAGACGAAAGCCGATGGAGAGACGAAAGCCTTATACGGTGACGCGAGGATCGTAAATTAACGAAATAGACTACTTATACTAAGCTTTATAGGCCTCGTATATAATAGACGATATATTTATTAATTTAATTATATCATCCGCTTCGTCGTCGAGAGTGAACACCGAGTTAAGACGAGTAAATTTCAGTTTGCCGCGTCTTAAAAAGCCCGCTTGTCGCGCGATGTTTATCTCGGTCTCGACGGAATAAATGCGTACCGCGTATTATTCATTCTAACTTTATATATTGCGAATCTTCTTATCGAAGGCGACGACATTAGAGTTCATATAGTTATTAGAAGTAACGGTATATAAGACCTAACTATCTCTTCTATTCGCGATAATAAATGACTATGCGAGATATTAAGTAACGTAAGACTTATCTATATCTAAGAGTTTCTATATAATAACGAAATTAATTAGTGCGTTACGAGCGAGTTAGATAATCTGCTTCTATTCCTCGTTAAGATCGGTTATATAGTCGTTAATACTAATTACTACGTAAGTAAGAAACGAATAGACATCGTAGAAATCGACGTAGATAATATTATTACTAATAATAAAATAATATATTTCTTCGAATCTCGAATCGCGTAGCGATATTATATAAGAGAGATAAAATAGAGTAAGGCCGGCGACCCGATAGCGATAAGACTTATCACTTAATACGAAGCTTAACTCGATAAAGATAAGTCGAACTTTTTAAATTTCCTCGATCGAGATAAACTATATTTCGGTC
Source organism: Cladophialophora psammophila CBS 110553 (assembly GCF_000585535.1). Classification (NCBI taxonomy): domain Eukaryota; kingdom Fungi; phylum Ascomycota; class Eurotiomycetes; order Chaetothyriales; family Herpotrichiellaceae; genus Cladophialophora; species Cladophialophora psammophila. The sequence goes on from NW_006912990.1 coordinate 5,063, forward strand.
GGAAGTAATAGAACTTAGTTAGAATTAATCTTAAATAAACCTAGATAAAACTTCTAAGCCTCCGTATTCTAACTTATACTAAGCTAAACGATCGTAAACTTTAGTAAAATACTAGATAATAAAGCGATAACGACGGCACGAAGACTAGTTATAGAGTCTTCTATCTCGTAATATATAACGTTAATAACCTAATTCTCTTAAAGACGCGTCGCACCGTTAGGTGTCTCGAAAAGACTAAGATATATACGATCATCGTCTCTAGAGACGCGCATTAGAAAGATGAAAGTTATAGTATACTCGTATATCTCTAACTTTATTTTATCTTTCTTATACTCTTCTAGATCGTCGATATATATAAAGATTAAGTACTCGGCCAAATTATAGAAGATAGTTCGTTCCTCTATTTAGAAATGCGTAAAACGATTTCCCGGAGAAATAAATTCGTTGTGCTAGATGAGAAAGCGACGTTTATTAGAATAGATTTAACGACTTAGATAGATTTAAGGCTCTTCGTACTCTATAGCTTTTTATAAAGCCATAAGATTTTAGGCGACAATATCTTTACTTCCGAACGTGTAGATATAAACTTTAAGCTTAAGATCCGTGTTCTAGGCGAGTTCGAGATAGTTCTTAAGTGTGATAAGAGATTAGTGTGGGTTTAGAACTAAGATGTTTTTAATAGCCATTATATTAAGATTAAGTAGTAAAAGTATCTCGTAATAACTAGGCTTACTAAACATTTCTCCTAAATACTGGAACCCCTTCCTAAGAAACTTTAAGATTCCCGGGGTGAAGAATACGGTATATAGAAAGCGTAGACCGATATACATTACGATGTTATCTTTATAATCTATACGTTCATTTTAGTAAGAAATATAGACGTAAATATAACTCCGATAATAATTAATCGTAAATCTAGTTAAATAGCTCTTATCGTAGTAGAGCTCCTTATTATTCTATATATAGAGCGTACTAATATAGATAACTTCGGAATGAGCGAATATAATGGTATTAATATCTATATTCTTCATTATAAATAATGAATCGATAGTAGAGGAGTCGTATATTAATTAAACTAGCTCATCGAATGAAGGGACTATCTTAGTAATATTAGGCTCTTCTTAACGATTATTTAACCGAACTCGAGATAAAAGTAGCTTAGCCTTTAGCGGAGAGACGGCTAGAATCTTAACGATAAATAAAATTAAGTCATCTAAGTCTTTATTCACTTATATCTTAGCTAAAGAAGAAGAAGAAGTCTCGACTATAGGCGTAGTAGGGTTAGTTTCGTTCACTTATATCTTAGCTATAGAAGGAGTAAGAGTCTCGATTAAAGAGATAACTAGTAGACTAGTTAGATATTTATTTATTTATTTTTAAGTTTAAGAAAGCTAATTATTAGCTTACGCATCGCTCGTAATTATAGAATTATCGGTGTCGTCCGCTATATTAATAATAAGATAGTATTTAATATAACTCGAGAGATATAGAGAGTATATACTTAGAGAAGATTATATAAGTAGAGAGAAGAATAAGAATAGAGAGTTTAAATCTTAAATTCTAAAGATTAAGATTTAAAAGTGCGTAGGTGAGGTCTCTTTTTCGCTAAGTATATACGAAGTAAAGATAGAGAAGATAATAGTAAGGGAATACTAATATAAATCGTATTTACGTATAGATTAAATTAGTAAGAGAAATAGTCTTAATAAATATTAGTAGATTTAAAGATAAAAGTGAGTAGAAAGTAGAGCGTAGAGCGTAATGACTCGCTCTAATAGACCTTTTAAGCGGCACACCAATAAAGAAGAATAATTAATTATATTTTAAGTTCTCCTTAGCTGTCGGAGACGAAGAAGAATATATTTTAAGAAGAATATATAATGAATGAAAAGATAGTTATAAGATATTTAGTCTAGTGTCGAATATCGCCTTATTTACCGTCGTAACGTCGAGCACTAAGAATATAGTAGTGTACTAATGTCTCCTAGGTTAAGGTTCATCTATAAAGCGAGATTTATAAAGTCGTCACTCTACGTAAGAAAGCTACTATCGACTCGACTAATAACGCCTTTACTAACGATACTTCTACTGCTATAGAGATTACTTAGATAAAGAAGAAAGACGAAGATTATTTCGTAGAAGAAAATATCGTCTTCACTATATCTTCCACTAAATATATTTTTTTTCTTTCTTTCTCTAAGTTTATTTTTTTTTCTTTATCATTAAGTATACTAACTCTATTCTCATTAAATCTACTAACTCTATCAATGGTGCTGTTACTATTAACGGAAGTATCTATAATATCGCGGTGAACGCCGCTACGGAAGTCATTATAGCTAGAGTTACCGAGACTCTTACCGCCGCTATAGACGCTACTAGGAATAACTAAAAGCTTACGTATCTCCGATAATATCTCTAGGGCTTAACTTAGAAAGAAACGTACAAGGGAGCGAATTTAAGCTCGAGCTCTTTTTTCTTCGTAATGAAATAGATAAAGACGACGAAGAAATAACGAAAAAGTATAACTCGAAATATTGAAATACGTACGAGAGTTACACGGGTTTATATAAAATCTACAAAGAAAAAAAAAAAAACTGGGTAATTAATTAATAGAGAGCTAAGGAATCTATCGTTGATCCACGAGATTATATAGCGTCCTCGAAGATATAATGAATATAAATGACTTCTTAGTCTTAACTTTTTCTATAGAAGATGAATACCTCTAGAATATAAATAGTGTAACGAACTTAACTTCATCGGATAGATAGCCTTATAGGTTCCTTTTTATTAAAGCTTAGAAGCTAGTATATAAATATTATTAATCTTCTCCCGTGCACCGCGGTTAATTTTAACTCTATTATAGATCTTAGGCTTATTCGATGCGAGAGTAATTAATAAAAATAGTCTCTGTTTAGAGAGAGAGAAAAGAATAGCTAGGATTTTACGAATCGCCTTTTTATCCAGAGCTTTCCTTAATTTTAAAGGTAAACTACTAATTATAGCGTAGGATCTAGACGTTTTCGAAAGTTTACCCGTCTAGTGTACCGTTCTTAGTAATGTAGCCGAAGAATAACTAGACTATTTTCTATGTACTATTATTTCTGATAAATATTAGTTCACGGCGATAGCTTTAGATTTTAGTCTCTATTAGACTCGCCCATTATATAATTACGATACTTCTAACCGCATCTAACATCCCTAATCGTATCTAACACTTCTAGCTATATCTTTAGTCTTGGAGGTGAACTATTAATTATAGCGTAGAATCTAGACGTTTTCAAAAGTCTACCCGTTCGGTCGCACCGTTCTTAGTAATATAGCCGAAGAATAACTAGACTATTTTCTACGTACTATTATTTCTAGTAAATATTAGTTCACGGCGATAGCTTTAGATCTTAGTCTCTATTAGACTCGCCTATTATATTATAATAAGATAAGATAGCTATGCTGTAATGGGCTGTGCTGGGCTAGTAGAGCGGTAGTAAGGAGGAAAAGTTATTTAGTTATATATTAAATTTAAATAGGCTGGTAGAAAGAAAGTGCGAAATAGTTTATAGTACTGATAGTGTGCTATTCATTATAGATTTAAGAGAGTATTATGAATTTCATAGCTTTTTAGCGTCGTCTATCTAATTTCTAAGAGTGTTTTATTAGTTCTATTTTATTCCTCGATACTACCGCTATGCTAGGTATTCGTAGCCCTAGTCTCTATCTCTCTAGGTAATATTAGTGATGTTATCTTATCAGTATCAACTAGAAACGCGTTCTCAATTCCCGATCTACTAGATAGGCCTCTATACGTTGTTATACGTGCACGCCGAACTCTAAAGAGCTCTATTACAATATAATTACGACACTCCTAATTATATTTAACACTCCGAACTATATCTAATACTCCGAACCACATTTAACACTTCGAATTACATCTAATACTCCGAACTATATCTAACACTTCTAACCGTATCTAATACTTCGAACCACATCTAACACTCCGAATCATATCTAACACTTCTAACCACACCTAATACTTCTAACCATATCTAATACTCCGAATTACATCTAATACTTCGAATCACATCTAATACTCCGAACTATATTTAATACTTCGAACTATATCTAACACTTCTAACCGTATCTAATACTTCGAACTATATCTAACACTTCGAATTACATTTAATACTTCGAACTATATCTAACACTTCTAATTATATTTAATACTCTAAATCACATTTAATACTCCGAATCACATCTAATACTTCTAATCACACCTAATACTTCTAACTATATTTAACACTCTAAACTACATCTAACACTCCGAACTATATCTAATACTTCTAATCGTATCTAATACTTCGAACTATATCTAATACTCCGAACTATATCTAACACTTCTAATTACACCTAACACTTCTAACTATATCTAATACTCCGAACTACATCTAATACTTCTAATTACATCTAACACTCCTAACCACATCTAACACTCCGAACTACATCTAATACTTCTAACTATATTTAACACTCCGAACTATATCTAATCCCTCCGGCTATAGCTAAGACTTCTAGCTAAATCTAATACCTTTAATATCTGATTTAAGTAGCGTATATAGAAGGTTACTCAGCGAATACTACTAAAGAGCGAGACTCCCATACTTAAATATCATTATTGTCAATAAACGCCATTAAACCTAATTTTAGCGAGGTATAGTGACGCGAGACTATGGATATCTAGATATATAACTAGATAAGAGCTAGAAGAGCTTTTATTAATAACACTAGCGAACACAAAACGACGCTAACGATTATAGATAATAGTGTTAGAGAGTTAATTACGCTAATATTTCTACTATTCTCTTATATATAGCATAGAGTCTTTTAATTACTATTGTTTCGCTTATATATTAAAGATTTCCTCTATTATCTATTACCGTTAGGCGCCGTCTCCTTTCAGCGGTACCTTTAGTTATATAGTGTATTTATACTAGCCGCAGCTAGATTAGCGTTCTCGTATTCGGCCCGCTGAATAGATCTCTGCGCGTTCTTACACGTATAAGTTAAACACTAAAGTGCTCTATTATAGTACTTTAAGTTAATTTCGAGAATTTCGAAACTCTAAGTCTCTTATACTAGCCATTCCTTCTATAGAGACGATGCATAATCTCCTCGTCTTTCTTTAAGAAATCGCCATTAAATACGATAACATATTAATCCTAATCGATATAGAGATTAATATAGAGAACATTACTTTCCGTCTTCGATATAGAAACTAAATATACACTCCGAAGAATAAGACCGAGATAGTAGAATCGCTGATAATTAAGACTTCGATGACCTTCATTAATATATTTAGAATGTCGCTATATCTCGATCATTCCGTATACGGAATTCTATCTCCCTTAGTTACGGAGAGAATAAACGTTAAGGAATGCATCTATATAGATAGAGGTCGTATCTCGCTCTTCGGCTACTTTAATGTTAAGAATATTAATCACGATAAGAAGCCTAAATAATAAGCGACCCTAGAGGGGTCATCGGCCTCTCTCGTCTACTAGATATTCTTATACTTAGATAGAGTCTCGCCTTTATTAACGTTAATTCTATTAGTTAAGATCACACCGCATAAATTCTCTCACTCGCGTATCCGTATTCGATTTATCATCGCGGTCGGCCTTCTAATAGAAGAGCGATAGGTAAATATAGATAGAATACCTATCGATCCACGAAGAGTCGACTTCTCTTCTATTAATTATAATATTACTAAACGTTAAATTAGTATATCGTAGTCGTTCTTTCCGAATAAATACTATAAGAGTATTAAGAAAGCGAAGTAAATATATAAATTTTACGATAGTAGACGCTTAACGTTAGTAAGAGATTCCTCGTCTAAGTTACGAATAGTTCTTTCGTAACGGAATCTTCTTTATTTAACCCTTAATCGCGTTCTTCTCTACTACCCTCGATATATCTTATTCTAAAGTATTAAGATCTTACGTATTAATTACTACGGTAACTTAAGCTAATATCTCTTTTAAGCTTAATACTAGAGTCTCTTAAATTCTAAACTTTAATAAATTCTATATTACTAATATATTATGAGATCGTTAGTTATATTTAAGAATTTACTCTTTAAATATTTCTCGCTTATTAGTTAGTTAGTATTATTTCTTAACGATATATTTATGACCGGCTTTAAATATCGCTATATCGTAGCCATCGGCGCTACCGAATTTCCGAATCATTATAGAATAATAAGTAATCGCGTATAGTTTAGATATATTGAACCCCGCGCCCGGGGCCGTAACGCCGCGAAAGACCTCCTTAAAGACATTCATTCTATTAATAGCTATTTCTATCTATATAATAGTATCGTCATCGTAGCTATAATACTATATATATAGAGTAAAGTCGATTATCGCTCGAATAAATTAGATTATCTCGACTAAGACTAATAGGGCTAAAGTAGATACGAGCTATCGAAGTATTGTCTTCTACTTAACTTCTATTCATTAGGAAATGGCACTAAAACTCCGAAATCTCTTAAGACCGAGAAATTTTAAAATAGTACGGAAACGTTCATTAAGTAGTGCGTCCGTCTATATCTCACCATACGTATTCTTTAGCACTATATAGACTCAGTCGGTTACTACACGATGTACGATACCCTTAAAGTATTGGTGAAGTATATTAACATATATAATCTCGTGTATATTAACTTAACGGAAAGACTACATAAAGCTTATTACATCGGCCATATCCATAGTAGTGTCATTCGAATTATCTTCATCCCGTTTACGTTTACGACTACGCTTCGATCGTATACGTTTCTACGTATATTAATGGGTCCGAAGAGAATATTATTCGAGCGGAGTAAGATACTTACGTTAGTCTAGTGGGACGCGATACACTATATAATATTAGTCGCTCTTCACTTTAGTAAGAAGCGTCTACTCTTCGTAGTCTAGAATGAAGTCGCTAATTAAAGAAAAATAATATTGAGTAACGTCGTCCGTATACCGTAGTTAAATACTCTTAATTTCTAAACGTTAAAGTTCTATTTAAGTAATAATTAATTAGTTAATAAAAGATCGTAACTTTAGATATTAAAGTGAGAATATAATATTTACTCTGCGTTATAATACTCATCGTAGTGTTAAAAATATATCTCTTAAACTCGTAGGACTAATACCCGACCACTCGATGATCGGATTTAGCTACGATAAGAAGAAAACCTAGAAGAATCTTTACTAAACGTTTTTGTAAACGGCGCGTCCTCTTATCTAGATTATTAATAGTTATATAGATAGAATGAGACGCTTTATTACCATAGTGCTACGTTAACTAGGTTTTATCGGACGTAATTAAAACTAATATAAGTGTCGATCCGGGCGGAAGTAACTTCTATTAATCTCACTACTAGAATCTAGTGTACATCTCGTTCTAAATGGGTATAGTTCTCTCTTCATCTTTAAATAGGCGAACCGGAGCGTACGCTAAATTCGGTTTAAATGGAATATAACCGATTAAAAACCGGATAATAGTAATAATTAAGCGATACCTAACGATATACTTTAATTATTAGCTCGTCTCGGAATTATTCATAGAGATAGTACTCTCTATAATATTATTATCTAGAATACCGTATAGAATTCGATGTAAGGTACGTTTCTAAGCCGCGACGAACTTAATATCTATCAACTATTTCCATAGCGCGATATAAATATCGAAGAACTCCTTTATATTATTAACGGTGGCTTTTATTCGGAACAGCCACGAATAGAGCTTATACTCTGCGAGATTTCGGAATAAATAGAATTAACTCGTATATACTTAGTTAAGAGAGTATACCGGTAGTGATTATAGTAGCGGAGTAAATAGTGTAGAGTAAGCTAGCGGCGACGTATTATTATCTATATAACTATAACTAGAAGGTATCGATTCATCTTCCACTTTAAAGTATATATCGACCATAGTCGTAGCGCCTAAAGATATCGTTATGCGGAAAGAGTAGTGTACCTTTTCCGTTATCGCCCCGGAGGCCGAGGGTCGATCAAAATCTATGTCGCTATCGTTATCCATAAGGCTATCTTCGCCTTCTATTATCTAGCTATAACTTTAGCTAAAGCTAAGTACGTCGACGTTCTCCCCTATGAAAGCCGTATCTACCGACCGATGGCTATATTCTTGTGAACCGACTAGGTCGAATTTTTAATCTTGTACGTTGTAATTATAACGCCAACGTAGAACTACCGCTCTATTATTGTAGAATTTAGTATATCGTATAACTCCGCGAGTACCCTAGAGAGGTCTATAATAAAAAGGATAATTGCGAGCTATATCGTAACACCGATCCTATATTAAGAGGAGCGTAGGTGTTGAGGAGATATAAGGGTATTAAGTATACTACTTAATTCGCGTTAAGTTATACTAAATTAAACGATATATATTAATAATAGTAAACGAGTAGACAGAGCGTTAGGTAATGTATTTTAGTTTAAATAGTTAATATAATATACTTCTAGAATTTAAGTATCTAGTGTAAGTTCTACCGTAGGCTTAAGTAGTTAGTAAGAAAAAGAGAAAGAATGAGTTAGCGCTAGTCTTAACTAGTTATATACGGTCCGAACTAGTTATATAGATATTAAATTCGGCTAGATTTCGAAAGATCCGTTCAGTATTATTCTATATATATAGATAAAACTTTAAGTATATCTTTATAATAATATATACTAACTACTAAATTACTTAGTTAACCTCGTTAGTTAAAGCTAAAGTAAATTCTCCGGTTTCTATACGGACGGAGACTCGAAAACTTATCTAGAACGATCTCAATATAGATCGACACCATCGAAAGGAAAACGAATAACGTATTTACTCTCGCGAACTAAGCTAAAACGCGTATAGTTTAATATAGACGAAGATAATAACGCGCCGTGCTTCGAAAATACGATAGATCGAAGATTAAAAAAATTTATAACTGGATATAATCTTAGTGAATCGACGGAATACTATATACGGTCGTATAGTAAATTAATCTACTAGAACTATATATTCTATTCTCTCTCTACTATATATACGATGGTTACTCGTCGACCCATCCGCTAACTATTCTTTGCGCCTTATTTATCGAGTCTCTATTAAGAATTTATCGATAACGAGTAATCCCACGAGAAAGTACCTAAGAGCTCTATATAAGAAAGAGCTAAAGTTTATAAAGAGTCTATATAAAGTACGAAAAGATAAGTGAAATTTATATCGGCGGAAGGAGCGAAACTCTAACTCTTAACGTATATTACTTTCCTTCTCTATCTTCACTATAATGATGGAAGCCGAGGAAACTATAACTTAGTTAATCTTATAATAACTTAAGAGCAACGGTATAATCTTTTAACTTCGTCATAATTCTCTCTACTTAGAAGTTCTAGAAATCGTATATAGGCGGAACTACGTTTATATAATCTTTCGAAAGACGAGATCCTACAAAGTTCTTATCCTTAGCCTCTCCCCGACGATATATAGCCCTAAGCGACTCGTTTCTATAGTGCTTAGGAGTGACGTAACCATTAAGTTACATCGAAAGTATACTCTCTTAACGAGAATTATTTATAAGTGCGAATATATACTTATCCGTAAGTAGAGACTCGCGGATCGAGTGAAAGTCCTTTACGTCGACGGTCATTAGTTTCGAATATATAATATATAGACTAAGCCTACTAAGTTTATAGATTAAAGACTTTAATACGGGTAACTTCTCGAGATCTTCGAGGCCCACTTCTATCTCGCTATTATTCTTTTTCTACGTGAACTCTCACTCTTAACTTAGACGACTTCTTTTATAAGCTCTTAAGAGCTTACTCTATGGCTACGCTTTTAATCTAAATAGGCGTAGACATAGACTTTTAATAATTTAATAACGACAATATATTTCTCTTACTTCGCTACGGACCTTATTTACTTAAAGATTAAGAAACCGTAAGCCGGTACGCCTTACGCCTATTTAATTATAACGGTATACTTTTCTTATATCATTATGATTCTTACCATTTAGAAGATTAAGTAATCGTAGGTCGACGGTCCTTTCCTACGTATATTCTCATTCTCTACTCGGGCGGCTTCTTTTATAAGCCCTTAAGAGCTTACTCTATGACTACGCTTTTAATCTAGACGGGCGTAGATATAGACTTTTAATAGTTTAATAACGATAATATATTTCTCTCATTTCGTTACGAACCTTATTCACTTAAAGATTGAGAAACCGTAAGCCGATACACCTTACGCCCATTTAATCACAACGGTATACTTTCCTCATATCATTATAATCCTTACGACCTAAAAGATTAAGGAATCGCCGCTAAACGAGCCTTATAATAGTTCAACGGCGATGGTATAGATATAAATCATCTAGAAGCTAAATATATATTAGGCGGGCGAGCACTAAAAACATCGAGAAAGACTATACGAAACTAGTACGCTTCTATCCTTATAGTCCTTAAACGTTTAGAAATTTAAGATACCGCGGACCACCGAGTCTTACGTTTTAATTCACATAGTATAAACCTAGTAATAAGAGGATACGGACCTTTAAAAATATTTAATAATATTAGATATCTAGATATTAAGATATAACTTCTCTACCGGTAATATTACACCGCACCCGCTAAGTTAGATAATAGTCTAAATCGAATAAGAGATAAAAGAATCTAGTTATATTCGATGATTCTACTAAATCTAATTAGATCTTATTTACACCTTATTTCTTACTCACTTTAGTCTTACTCTATAACTAATTATGAGTTCTATTCTTCATTTCTAACTACGTCGTTATTAAGTAAATAAATCGATAATTAATATTTATATAAAGATAAAGATAAGATAAGTAATAACATCACTATATTAATGGCTAAGTAGAAATCTACTAAGACTCTATAAAGTCAACCCCTAAAGGCTACACTTAATAAACTAAATAAGTCTACGAACTTAGAAGATATTTAACGCGTTTTACACTGTAGTTAAGCCGACTACGAAGCCATAGTTAACCCGATCGAGAAACTCTTATATAAATTTCTAATCGCTCCTAAATAAACTCTAGCGTTAACGGCCGAGCGATAAATAGTTAATATAATCGTTTAGAAATTAAAAGATTAGATTACTCTTAAAATAATGTTAATATAAATAGAGAGTTAAGAGGAAAAGATCGAGAACGTTAATAAGACTATTTCGTATATAGTTCGTAATGTATAGAATATAAGAAGGAGACGAGAAAGACGCGCTAAATAGAAGAATAATTTACTTAGCGTCTCACCTAAAATTCCTATAGTTTCTACCTCTAATCTAAGAAAAAGTCTCGCCGTTAAGATAGAAGAGCCTTTAGATAAGGATAATATCGACCTTATTATAATTAAAACGAATAAAGACTTAGAGGTATACTACCGAATAATATTACACGAACTAAGCGGTGACACTATATTCGACGATTTTAAAGCTAAGTATATAAGTAAAGCTTTCTCTAGTGATGAATTATAGAAATATATTTTTTTTAAAATTTTATTAGAAGGTACTAAGGGAGTTATCGTCGACTATATAAAAATCCTTAGAGCGTTACTAAAGAGAGCTCGTAATAAAGGGGAGAAGTTAATCCTCGTTACTCACTATAGTAAAGTCTCTAGATATAAGTTCGAGTCATATCTAACTAGTGATATTCAAAACTAACTATATTTATTCTAATAGTATTAAATCGACCATTACGCTAATCCGAGCTTAACGATCCGGCTGGTAAAATTGCGGACAGCATTAAATACGATCAACTAGAATTAAATAGCGAAGTTCAATTAAACCCGAATAGCTAAGTTTAAGTAGAAATTCTCTAGACTTCGTAAGATACGAACTAGATTCTTATACCTTAGTATTCCATAAATCCGAAAAGAAAGAGAAAGACCTCTAAACTTCTCCCGGAGAATATTTAGTCGGTTAAGAAAGATTAGCTATCTATAAAAAAGATTAAACTAAAAGACAAACTAGATATTAGTACGGAGAATACGAACTCTCTCTCTCTTTAGTTTAAATTCGAGAAAGAAGATACTCTTAAAGAAGATACTCTTAAAGAAGATACTCT
>NW_006912990.1:17331-20672 GCF_000585535.1 Cladophialophora psammophila CBS 110553
ATACTCTAAAAGAAGATACTTTAAAAGAAGATACTCTAAAAGAAGATACTTTAGAAGAAGATACTTTAAAAGAAAATACTCTAAAAGAAGATACTCTAGAAGAAAATACTCTTAAAGAAGATACTCTTAAAGAAGATACTCTTAGAGAAGATACTCTTAAAGAAGATACTCTTAGAGAAGATATTACTAAAGAAGTTATTGAAGATAACTATAGTAATAATGATTATAGTGAAGACGACGATAAAATACGATCACCACTAAAGGAAATACTCTCGACGTCTAATCACGACTATTTAAAACCTCTAGAGGAACTTTTATTATGGCGAGATATAGATACTCTTAGTAGTATCGGAAATCTATAGATAATAAATTACTACGATAATGACTTTATATAGATCGGTGAAGATGACGAAAGACTACTCGGCGATAACTCTACCACTATCGACGGTAACGAAGATAAGATAGATCGTACTATATTAGATTAGTAAGCAGCCCTTTAAGTATAGCGAGAAAAGTTTATATAACTTAGCTCTAAAATACTCAAAGAGATATATACCTTCTTTAAAGTCGACGTTAAGTAAGCGAGACGGCACGATAGTAAGTTCTATATCGACGATATACTTCGCTCACTATAAGTATACTAACTATACGGAATTTATTTCACTTTACGCACTAAGTTACGCGATATTTAATAAGTAGATAATACTATTATTTCCTCGATAGACACAGTTCTATTAATAGACTAACCTAGATTTAGTAAGTCTACTTAATTTACAACGATTATTACGATAACTACGCTCTTAGAAAGAGTATAGAACGAAGTCGATAGAGCTTAGATATCCTTCGACTCTTAAATTTAGTCGACGTATTTATTAATATTCGAAAGAAATTACTAATAAGATAAAAATATATTCTATTCTTCGCTTAAGCTATTCGCGATCTATTATCTTTACGTAGAGAGAAACTCATTATCTAAGATACGATCTATACTAGAGACGGTGACATTAATAGTGCCTAATACTCTTCTTATTAATATAATTAAAAAATAATATAAGTAAGTAGATATAAAGACGAATAAATTTAAGTTTCACGTCTACGTATAAATAACTAAAGAGTCGGGTAAGAAGGCTCAACGCGCTCGGCTATAGATAAGTAATAAAGTAGTGAAAACTAATATTCGGGAACTCTACATAGAAAAGAACGATGCCCGTACTCTCTTCATACGAGCCGAAAAGTCTCTCATCGGGTTTTATCGATACGTCTTCATTACCGCCGCGCCATTATATAAGACGAATATAGTTAATACCGAAATTTATAAACTCCTATATGGCCGATACGCTCGAGATAAATTTCATTAGGAACTAAGTATCTCGAACTTAATGATGACGAATACGCGGGAACTTATCTTCGAGCGCTCTAAATAGAATCGTCTCACAACGCCTAAGATCATAATAATATTAGGCACACTAATTCGACTCAACGTAAGAGACCTAATAGGAATATCTTCTCTCTAGACACTCTACGCGTACCTTAAGAAACGTAAGAAACTTCTAAACGGTGTTACCCTAAGGTCGCTAAACTAATCTAAAAATTAGCAGTAAATAGAGTCACGTATAAAGAACGACTTCTAAAGATCGTATACGCCGTTCGAACTGTGCGAACTAACTACTCGGTGACTAAGAGAGAAGGAGCAATGCACGATGGAATGAATGGCGTTACTATTAGTAATTATAATTCAGCGTACGAGAGATACTAAGTGGCTTAATAGAAAGGTTCTCCTCCCGCTCTCGCGTATATATTATCGTCTTTATACGGTCTAAATAAGTAAGATAAATATAAACTACGTTAGAACAACACTTCATAAAAGTTTTAATGACAAACTATAAGTAGCTAAGAATAAGAGTAAAATAACGGGTAGTGAGTCGATATTTAGTAGTTTATTCTCGATTCTATAGAAATGTACGACTTTATCGGGACTCATAAGAGTCTACGCTAATAATAAGTACCTAAAGATCGTAGATAGCTCTAAAAAATTCGACTTCGGAGTGAAATATATAAAGAAATGAAAAGTCTTCACTAAAAACATCGACGACGCGGCTAAAAGTATATACCATCGACATCTAATACTTCTAATAAATAGCGCTTCGAAATTCCCGATTCTATAGTCTATTCTTATTAAGTAGCTCTAGAAGATAGACTTTCTTAAGAGACCCTCGAAGAGTATTATTTTCGCGAAGAATAACGAAACTACCCTCGTTATATTTAAGATATATTCGGGTTAAAGAAATAACTATAGTTAGAGACTAACCGAGTATAGTATATTAAGAACGTAATAGCTTAGGCTTTATTATTTAAGATTATTACGGCCTTCGTATACGGTTCTATAGATAAAGCCCTACGTCACTAGGCATCAGTTGACTTCTAGGATAGAGATGAAGTTAATATTCTTATTAGTGTATTAGAAGTATTAGGTACGGGTCTAACATTGATAAGAGCTCAATTCGTTATCTTAATGAAATAGTAAGGCGACCCCGGACTATACGAGTAAATGATCGGTCGAATGTTACGTAGAGGTAACTTTAACTAGAATGGTCTTAATATCTTTAAATTATACTACGATAACTTCTCGTCTAAAGTGACTTTACACTAAAGAAGACTCGGTCGAGAGGAATTCGCTAACCGGATTAATTTATAGACACTAAATGAAATCGTAGATATAGTGACTATCGATACCTTAAACGACGATTCGAAGAAAGACGATAGTGATGAGTTAAGTGAAGCGGGTGATAAGATAGATATTAATGACGATAAATTTATTGTATTGTCGGATAATAAGAATGATGAGCGTAGTTAGATTAAGAGAATAAAACTATTATAACTTAAGGGACACTAAGACTACTATGGGTAATTAGTGTCGAATATAAATAGTTAAGCAGTAGGTAGTACGCATAATTAAACACGAATATACTGGATATGAATAGAAATAACTAGATATGAACAGATATAGCAGTACTTTATATATATACTGGAATATAATGTACTTAATATAACTAGATATAACTAAGTACGGATTTAATTATAGACTTCGAATGAATATACTAAGACATAGTGTAATAAAGTACTTTAGAGTTCGGCGTATATATATAACAACGTATAAAGGCCTATCCAGTAGGTCGGGAATCGAGAACCCGTTTCTAATTAACGCTAATAGGGTAATATTGTTGGACACAGCCTTGAAGGAGACCGGTCACGAGCCGCACGAGCACGACTCATCACACTCGTTGGGCACGTGGGGGGATCCATAGGAGAACAAGGCTGAGTCACGTGGTATGCCCTGTTGG
>NW_006912991.1:0-15415 GCF_000585535.1 Cladophialophora psammophila CBS 110553
GCACACCTGCCTACCCGGTTCTCAGTCCTGGTCGCAGAAAAGGCTGTGTCTAACAATACTCTACTTAATCTATAATGAATGGTACACTACTAGCACTGTAAACTATCCTATACTCTCCTCTCTACTAGCCTATTTAGATTTAATATATAACTAGATAACTTTTTCACTCTATCACCGCTTTATTAGCTCAGTATAGCCCATTATAGTATAGTTATCTCGCCTTATTATATTAGAAATCCTAATCTAGTTAGATTTTAGTAGAATCTCTAATACTTTAGCTATTATTCTTATTATAGAGAATAATCTCTATAAGTAGTTAGAGAATATCGAACCGACTTATCTCGTCTATTAACGAATTAGTACGACGTATAGTATAACTATTTCTTAACGATACTATATTTACTACTATTAGTACTCCGAGATTAATATTAAATACCTTAAGAACGGTAATAACTACTACCGTATCTACGCTAGTAACTAAAGAAAAGATTAGTAACTCATCTAAGTTCTTTAATAGCGTAGAATCTAAACTTATACTCTTTATTCACTATATAGATTTATATATCTTAATGAACCTTACTAATTTTTAGAACGACTTATAGAAAATACTCTTTATAAAAAGTTACTTTAAAGATAATACTAAGGCTTAGCTTAGATTCTTCGTTAAAGATTATATTAAGAACGAGGCGAATAATAAAGAGAATAAAATTATTAATCTCTTCGCTACGTTTATAAAGTTTAAGAAAATAATAAAATTAATATTTAGAGCGAAGAATAAAGAAAAGAAAGCTTAAAAGAAAATAATAAGCCTTCGATAAATAAAGTTTATTTAAAAATATATAATTAAGTTTAGAACGCTAAATATAAAGCTCGGTTAGTAAGATAATATTATTATTTCTATCTTTCGAGAAGAATTAAAGCTAAAAATTAAGTGAGAACTTCGATATTTAGAAGAAAAGCTGCTGGAAAAATAGATAGCTATGGCTATTAAAGAAGATAACGATATTAGAGAATATCGTTAGTACGAGTACTCTAATATTACTAAGAAAACTTACGCGATAAGAGCGTAGCGAGCTAATATCTAAAAAAGGCGTAAACTTTATTATAAACTATAGCTTATAAATTTAGACTAAGCGTAGAAAAGACGCGGTAATATTAAGAGTAAAAATAAAGAAAGACCTAACTCTAGGAAAGAAAAAGAACTCGTCTACTATAGCTACGGTAAGCTAAGTGATTACGTAAAAGACTATAAGAGTAAGAGAAAATAAATTATAGTCGCCGAAAAGAAATCTAAGACTAAAGAAATAGCGACGATTACCCCCGAAGCTAACATAGTAGAAGGCGAAATAGTAACGATCGAAGAAAGTATCGATAGTGAAAAAGCGATATTAATAGTAATTATATTTACGCGTATATATATTCGAACGAAATATTAAGTAAGAAGATTATACTTAGACTCTTATTATACTTCTTTAGTACTAGAGTATAGCTATACGATATACGAACTAAAAAACCTTTCTTCGAAGATCGAAATAACTTTTAGTATAAAAATCTATTAAAACGATAAATATCCGTAGAAGAGAAGCTATTTAGGCTTTATCTACGCTCACTAGGAAGGCGACCTAAGCGCTTTAAATATTTATATTATCGAGATAGATCTAGAAGTACTAAGGGAATATAATATAGCGAATTCGTAATACGACTTTAACTTAGATTTAAACGAAGAACTAAAGCTTAGTTTAATGAAGAATCGAAACTCCTTATACGGGAGAAACTTAAATAGATTCTATAAGAAGTAGTAGAAAGAATTAAAGGAAGAATTTAATAGATATAAGAACTAATAAGAGAGATAGAAATAACCTTAGTAGAAGAAATTCTCTTATGAGCTCTTACGGAAGACGATATAAGAGTGTGAAATATCGCTCTCTAAAGATTTATATTAAACCTTTAGTTACGTAATTAAATACGAAGTTTAAGTTCGTATTTAGATCTAGGGTCTATGAAATTACGTAATTAGTACGATATTAATTCCGCACTTTATTAAATAATTAGTCTTGCTTACTAATGTTAATTTAAAATTAATATTTTAAGAGTCTTAACTGTGAACACTTATTATCTATATAAAGATCTTTACCCTCCCTAGATAGATAGTTATCTTTAAGTTCTTTAATAGTTACTTACCTACCTATAAGGTTTACGATCTATATAAGTCTTACTATCTATATATTAAATAGTTCTCTAAGTTCTCCGAATAAAGAGAAATTATAGTAATCGTCTAAATATCGAAGAAAGAAATATAAGCACGACTAACGACGAATCGAATCTTAACTAAAGCGAAGATAGAAGTTTAAGCGGTTCTTAGAATCTATAGAGAACGAAGAGTTAGAGTATCTCGATTTATAAAAATCTTACTAGATATTAGTATTTAGAGACTATTTCTTTATAGAATAGTCTATACTTATTCTCTACGGCTAATTTCTTATCTATATATATAGTATCTTAACTATCTTTAACCGGAAAAACTAAGTATAATCGTCGTGAAAATATAGCGAATTTATAAAGAATCGATAGCGCGATGCGCGATATATAAATATAAAGTATCTAATTTAAAAGATAGAAAAATAAACTATCTTCACTAGTTAAAAAACTAAAATAGTGAAAGAACTAAAGGCGTCTAAATCACTAGAAATATATCTCTAGAAGACGTTAACGCTAGAAAATTAGTAAAAATAGTATATAGCTAGTTAAAACTAAAGAAGAAAGAAGAAATTAATAACTCGAGTTAAATATAGTTATAAGATTTAACGCTAGACTTATATTTCTCGAAGAAATATTAAAGAACTAAGAAGTTAGTATTCTAATTAACTTAGAATATACTAGAAACTTAGTATATATTAGAATAATAGAAAAGTTATCGTAATAGAAAGCTAAAAGACTAAGACTCAACGTAATTATAGAATTCGACGATACTATTATATCCGAGCTTACGTATAAGCGACGATTAATACGACTTACGATCGACGAACATTAAGAAGAATTAGATCTCGACATTATAAATATAAAATATAATATAGTACTAAATATATTTTAGTTAAAATATTATAACTTAATTATTAACTAGGTAGAGACTTAGATACGATTTAATAATTACGACTATATCGCGAAAATCTAGAAATTCGAGATGAAATTAGTTTAGAAATATATAAAAAAGATCGTTTAAATACGATTAGTATAAGTGTTTACTAATATAATAATGAAATATCTACTAGAATACGAAAGACTAAGATCTATATTCGAAAAGAAAGTAGAAATCGAGACTCTACTAGAATATAAACTATAGAACTATAAAATACGTCTTTAAGAAGAAAAATATCTTATATTTAGATTACTATACTCGTTATCGAAAACTAAGTAAAAGATCTTAAGAGAATATCTTAAAAGAATATTTAGCGAAAGACTATATTAAATTATTAGAGTTAGAAGTAAAATACTTTATTTTATTCGTTCTAAAGAAAGATAGAAAGCTTCGATTATATATAAATTATCGAAAGCTAAATAATATTATCATTAAGAATATCTATTCGCTACTAAGAATTAATGAGCTCTAAGACCGACTTTAGAGAGCGTAATATTTTATAATACTAGATATTTAAGACGCGTACTACCGTATATATATAAAAGAAGACGAAGAATAGAAAATAGTCTTTAGAATTCGATACGAATTATTTAAGTACTATATAATACTATTTAAACTCACTAATATATTAGCGATATTCTAAATACTAATTAATAACGCGTTAAGAAAATACTTAGATATTTTTTATATCGTTTACTTAGACGATATTTTAATCTACTTTAAGATTTATAAAGAATATATAAAATACGTTACGAAGATACTAAAGGCTCTTTAAAAATATTAACTATCGATTAAACTTAAGAAATATAAATTTTATAAGAATAATATTAAATTTCTAAGATATATAATTATTAAAGAGAAACTTAAAATAAATCTCGACTATATTAAAAGTATACTAGAATAGCTAGAACTAACTACGCTAAAGAAACTATAATCGTTTCTAGAATTCGTTAATTTTTATCGAAAGTTTATATGAAATTATTTACGAATCACTATATCTTTAATAAATTTAATAAAGAAAGAAGTCGCGATCTTTACTTTAATAAAAGAAGCTAAATAAGTAATTACGAAACTTAAGAAGATTTTCACTAAGACTTCGATTCTTACGATCTTTAACTCGGAATAATAAACTCTTCTTAAAACGAACGTATTAAACGACGCGATCGTCGTAGTTCTAATATAGAAAGAATAGAACGAAAGAATTAAATTAATTACTTATTTTTTAAGAAAAATAATAAAACTAAAGCTTTACTACGATATTTACGATAAGAAATTACTTATAATAGTAAAAGTACTAAAATACTAAAGAGTATACTTAAAAAAACTAAAATATTTAATGAAGATTTACTTAGATTATAAGAATTTTCTATATTAGAATATAATTAAAGCACTTAATAAAAGATAAGTATAATAGATAGAAATTATAATCTCGTATAATTTTAAAATCTACTACGTTAAAGATAAAGAAAACGATAGAGTAAATACTTTAAGCCGACGGCTAGATTATATAAAAGATATTCGGCTAACTTTAATATTTCTTTTATAAATAGAAGAAGATTATATAATCTATATATAATTAATATTAATAATAAAAAATATTAAGGGTTTAGTTAAAAGAGATAACTATAACTATAATCTTAATATTAATATTAAAAAATATTATTTCGTAGATTAAGTATATAATAAAGTCGTACGACTTAGAGTTATAGAATATTATTATAACGATTTATTAATGAGATATTTAGAAATCGATAAAATAATTAAGCTTATTATTAAATACTATAACTTTTAGAAGTATATAAAAAAAGATATTTAAGAATTCATTAAGTAATACGAAATATATATATAAACGAAATATATAAAATATAGATTTTACGAACTACTATAACTCTTATAAACTTTAGAAGAAATATAGATATTAATTATATTTAATTTTATTACGAAGCTATTAAAGTCTAAAGAATTTCTTATAAGAGTAACTTACGATAATATACTTATAGTATATAATAAATTAACGAAATTCTTCTATTTTAGATCTTATCTAAAGAAGTTAACGATAGAAGAATTCGTATACGAATTTCTACGAATCGTATTTATTAACTACGAAATACCGAAAGAGATTATTATAGATAGAGATAAGTTCTTTATATTTAAATTTTAGAAAGCGTTAATAAAATTATTAATTACGAAGTATAAATTATTTATATTATTTTATTTATAGATCGATCAATAAATAGAAAGAATTAACTAAATATTAAAATAATATTTATAAATATATATAAACTATAGTTAAACTAATTAAATACGACTATTATTAATAATATAATTTTACTTTAATAATTATAAATTAATAATAAAGATAAGTCTATTCTTTACGAATTATAAGTTTTACTTATAATTAGAAGAGACTATAAATAAAAGTCTAAACTTAAAAGTCTTAAGTATAATTCTTACGATAAGAGAACTTTATAACTAACTTAAATTAAATTTAGAATTTCTTATAGAAAGAATAGCGAAGTACGTAAATAAAAAACGAATCGAGAGATCGCTTCTAGAGAAGAGAAACTTCGTTTATTTTTTACAAAAAAATATTAAAACGAAATAACTAAGTAGAAAACTAAACTATACGAAGCTAAAATTATTTAGAATTAAAAATAAGCTTAGAAAAGTTATATATCGACTAAAACTATCGAAAGATATACGTATATATAATATATTTTATAAAGTACTTCTTAAATTAATATTAAAGAACGTTAAACTAATTAAGATACTATCGTTAAATAAAGAACTAACACTAGAGAAATATAATATTAAGAGAATTCTTAGAAGATACGTTATACGCGATATTCTTTAGTATCTAATTAAATAATTAAAATACGATGAATACGAAAATAGCTAAGAATTAAAAATTAATCTTTCGAAGAAACTTCTAAGAAAAGTAAGAAAGAATTACTCTAAGTAATTCTTAACGTTAATAAAATATTTAGCTACTCATCGTTAAAAGTAAACTTATACTAAGTTATTAACGACTTAGATTTATTTAGAACGTAGTTCTTCTTCTAATTAAGAGTATTTAATATCTAAAATTATTAAATTACTATATTACTTTAGATATAAGTATATCTCTTAATCTACCGCTAATATTTAGCTAATCGATGCTTTAGCTTAGTAGATTCGCTTATAAATTTAGCGATCTCTATTTATACTTAAGCTATTCGCTAAGTTAATCGTCGAGCCCGTTTAATTATTTTCTTATATATCTCTTAATAGCGATTATTTAACTCTTTCTTCTTCTTCTTTTAGAATTAAAACTGATTCTCGAAGTATTAATTATTATATTTTATATTTTTTTAAATATACTCGTTATAACGAGAATTATTTTTTAGAAGAAAATAAAGAGACGATAACTTACTATAATTCGAATAAGAAGCTATAATACGAAAGTCTAAGCGTTTTATCTTCTCGGCGAGAAGACGACGTTCAGAGACGCGTTAACGAAAGAAAGCTTTTCGAAGACTAAAAGAGAGAAGAGAAGAGAGAGAAGAAGATATCTTTAGATTTAAATAGTTTTAAGTTAAGTAATATTTCGCTTTTATATTATCGCTAAGACGAATTCTTAAAATAAGAATTTAATCGAAGAAAGAATAATATTAAATATAGTCTTAGAAGAGATTAGTCGTAAACTATATAGAAATAACTTATTATATTTATTAGCTATATAAAAGAGTTCGTAAGAGAGTAAGACTAAATTACGTAATATACTTTATTAGCTTTATTAGCTTTATAGACTTTATTAATAAAGCGTATAGAGCGTATAGAGCGTATAGAGTATAGATATTATATATATACTCTTATTATCTCTAGATAGCTTATATTCTCTTCGTAGCTAACTTATATTATCTATTAAATTATATAGTTCTTAGTAATAAGTAACTATTTATATCTTATATTCTTTTTAATTAGTTTATACTATTTAAATTATTATTAGAAATCTTAACTTAGTTAGATCTTAGTAGAATCTCTAATATTAATAATAAAATTATATAAAGATTTCTAAATTTACGCTTTTAATATCTTACTTAGAAAAATAATTTTAAAAGTAAAGAATAAGTCGAGAGAGTCTAAAATAATTCGAAATAATATAAGTAACGAAGAACTAAGTTATAAAATCGTAATCGAAAGAAAGATTAATAGAAAGATAAGAACTAAATATTTATATTTATCTTTAGTAGAAGTATATATATCTTAGCGTCTCTATAATAAAATCTTAGTAATTTTCGTTTTAAATTATCTCTCCGAACTAATTCTATACTAGACTTAATCTTTTAGTAATAATATCGTTACTAGTAATATTATTAATATATAACTATCTCGCTATCTTTAATTTAAACGACTATCTAATTTATCTTATTTATAATTAATCTTTTAATTATCTATAAAGACTTTATAATATTCTTACTTAGTAAGCGAGAGTTCTTAAAGCTCTCGTTTCTTAATGTTATTACTTTTTATTTAGAATATACTTAGAGCCTTAATATTCGTTTTATCTTTTAACGTTTCGAACGAAGATAATTATCTCGATAATCGTAAAATTTTAGCTAATTAGCGCGCTTTATTTTTCTCTGTATAATATTTAAATAAATTTAGCTAATTAAAGTACGCGCTCGCTTTCTTAGTGTAAATTTTAATTTTTCTTCTCTTATTTACTTCTTACTTTCTTACGTTCGTAGTATTTTCTTCGCGACTAAATAAATTACGATACTTTATTTTCTTTCTTTTTCTTTTTATTAACGAGATTCCGAAGCTAATAGAGTTATAAATTTAAACGTATCGTAGTTCGATTCGAGCGTAAGATTATACTTATCGTCGTTCTCTTTTATATAAACTTTTTATAAGTCTTCGAATTTAAAGCGTTATCTTCCTTATCGCTTTATAATAACTAAGCGAAAGAAGTAGTAACGAAATCTATATAGTTTATCTCTTAAAAGATTCTCTTAGAATATTTAAATTATTATACTCTTTTCGTATTTAGTCGATTATAAAAGAAATTTCGACTATTACTATTAAAAGTAATGATTTTATCACTTTATTTCGAAGTCTATAATTACGGCGTAAATAAATTTCTCCTTACTTCGAGAAAAAGAAATCTTCGTCTATAGAATCTTTTATCTTCGCTAAGTACGACGAATCTAAAGTTATTATTCGTTATTATTTATCGTCGTTAACGAAGTCTTTTAGTAATAAAGATATATCGATTAAAAGATTCACTAATCTCGAATAGAATCTCTTTAAACGATTAGTAATATAAATACTACTTAGCCGAGCTTTATTAAGCTTTATTAACGTATATATACTTTTCTCTTAATTCACTTCTATAATTTTAAACGATCTAAATTATTAAAAGATTAATTTCTTTTCTATAAATATATTTATTAATTCTACGATATTATAACTAAGAACTAATATACTTACTTTAAAGAATCTAAGATATAAACTATATCGCTTATTAAAATACTTCTTTCCGAGTCTTCGTATTCTATTTAAATAAGTTATTATCTTTTTTAGATCTTTATTTTATCTTTTAAGAGTTTAGACTCTTATAGTAATTAAGTCTATGGTGTCGATAATCTTATTCTAATTTATAATATTTTAAGTTATAATCTTAAACTTAATCGATAGAATTAATTTATTTAAGAATTCGATCTCGTATAGTATTATCTTAGTATCGGCTTTAATAATTATTCGATCTATCTAAAGAATAATATAAAGATAATATATTTATATATCTTTCTTATTTATTTAGTATATCTTTAAAAAAGTATTTATAATATCTTTATATTTTATCTTTACTTATTAATTTATTTAAGAATAGTAAATTAAAGTAATTACGTATTTAATTTTATATTTTTTAGTGAGTTCTTTTATTTATCTTTTATTCTTAGATTCGTCGTTATATATTAATTTTTTAAATAAATTATAACGATAAATAATCTCTTTATATAAAAACTTCGCTACTATTATACTATTAGTAAAGATAATATCTTTAGATTTAACTTAATCGCTTATATTACTTCGAGCTTCTATAAGATATCTTTTTCTCTAAGATATCGATATTAAAGTATAATTAATATTAATCTACTCTTAGCGTATATTAACTAATATTAAAAATATCTCGTTATATAATCTTTTACTTTCGCGAAACTAATATTTAGAGTAGATCTTAACGAATTTCTAAACGTCTTAATATTAATTCTCTTAGAAATAACGATTGAATATTCGCTAATATATAGTTTTACGTCTAAAGTATTTAGTATTATTATATATTACTTTAAGAATTCTCTTCTTCTTAATATTATTATTAATTACTTATTTACTTAGTTTATTCACTATTAGTTTTCTAAATAAATAATCTTCGCGAATAAAGAAGTTTATTAAATTCTTTTATAATTATCGAAAATTCTTATTATTTATTCTATAAAAACGCTATTAATCTTAAAGATACTTCGTAAACTACTTCGAATCTTTTAAGTATTTATCTTCGAAGAGCTAAACTATACGCGATATTACTAAGCTCGCGAATTAATTTCTCGCGCGTACTACTATCGATCGTATTATTACGAAGTCTTAGCGAATAATATTGTATTTAATTAAATAAATATTCTTACGAACGATTAATATTCTTATTTCGATTTAATTATTAATCTTTTCTTCTCTCTTCGTCTCTTCGAGATCTTTCTTAGTCGAAAAATAACGAGATAAAGTATTTATAACTATATTTTTCTTACTAAGTATATATTATATATTAAAGTCGAATTTATAAATTTAAATTAACTATTAATTAATTATTACTTTTAGTAAATCTATCGATTATTAATTAAGCTACGTAGCGAAAGTCATTACGTTAGTTTCTACGATAAAGCGTACGGTATCTAACTATCTTTTAAATTTCTTAAGAGCTTTTAGTAATCTTTAAGTTTCTTTCTTAAGAACATCGTATTTTAGCTTAGCTTTTATTTATACTTCGCTCTTATACTTTATAGCTTAATGTATTCCGATAATTAAGTTAACTTATATAATTACGCCTTCTTATTCGCGATCGCTTACATTAACTATAAGAATAATCTATTCGCTATTCTCACTATAATTTAAGTTAATTAGAGTAAAAGACGACGATAAAGTAAGCTTTAAGGCGCTTATACTTTTATTTTAAGCTCTTTTTTAGATTTAAATTATATTCTTTCAAAGTAAGACGTATAATAGTTTAGTAATAATTACGAAATAAAAGATTTAAATACGATAATCATCGGTAAATTTTTCCGCGCGACCCTAAGAGCCCTAAGCTACCCTAAGTTATTAAGGTAAGTCTACGTCTTACGCAGCCTATGAGACCGCTGGGCTCGCTAAGCTACTCTAAGAGAGCTTATGAGCTACTCTAAGCGAGCCCTAGGCTAATATAATAATTTATAACTTTACGAATATATAATTATACTAGTCGATTAAACAAGTACTAATAAAGATTACTATATTATACTAAAATTAAAGTAGATATATATAAAATATAAGGTTTCGAACTAAATCTTAAATTATTAGCTTAATAACGTTAGTATTCACTAAGATAAAGACTTAGCGAGTTATTCGCTTTTAGTGTAAACCTTATTTCCGAAATAGAAAAGACCTTTTTAAATTTAATAATATTATATAATAAGTATATTATAAAAGTTACTAAAAATAGATGGTCTATAAGAGCTCATAGCCTAGATATAAGAGCTATTAGCGACTATAGGCTCTCTAAGCTCCCTAGATATATAAGAATACTATTAGTCGCGGGAAAAATTGCTAATAATATACGTAGATTTTAAGAAAGCTACGAAGTTCTAATTAGTTCATCGAGATAAACTAATTTCGAATCTTATTAATCTTCGATTCTTAAGAATATCGTTTATCTCGATCGTAAATATATTTAACTATCTTAATTCTATTTATATAGAGCTATAGCTTCTAGTCTATAATCGTCGCGCCGACTCTTTCGAGATTAATTAGTACCTCGTCTAGATTCGTTAAATACTTTAATATAAAGTAGCGTATTTCTAAAACTATTTCTTTCTATTCGTAATCGATCTTTAGTTCTTTTATCGCGATATTATCTAAGAATAATTATATATATTTCGAAATCTATTTATATAAAATACGATTTATAATATATACGAACTAAGTTATAGAATTAGTCGCTTCTTAAGATAATATTACGTATTAAACTAATTTAATAAATATATAAATATTTATAAGATCTTAGCTTTTCTTTATAAGCTCTATTTAATCGTATTTAAAAAGCTAATTTAAAAGAGAAGTTATCTATATCTCTAAGAATTCTTTAATAAAGTCGTCTAAAGAAGAGAATAAATTAACGTTTCTTATTATTACTAAATTAATATTCTAAGTAATAATTATTAATTAGTATTCTTTAGATTTTTTCTTTTTAATTAAAAAGAAGAGATTTCTATATAAGTTATAACTAAACTTAAAGAGACGCGACTAAATCTTATTCTTAACTAACTTAATTACGATTAACTTAAGTATCTTAAAAATTAAAAAACTCTTCGTCTATTATAGAATATATAATATAGTTCGAATTATTTACGACGACGCTATATCGTAATAAATTCTTTTAATCTCTTTAATATTTTAAACTAATATATCTTCTTAATTATATAGAATTTTTATTAAAACTTTCTTCTTAAGAGATATTAAGTTAGATTTAATAATTAGTTTTTTTAGACGCTTCGATATAAAACGTTCTCCGTAAGAAAAGATTATAAGCTTAGAGTATATTTATTTAAAGAATCGATATTATCGTTCGTTAAATATAGCTTTTTTTTTTGTAATTATTCTTACTCTTTAGTTTAATAATTCTCCGAGTATTAAGTCGTTTCGTTAATTAATATTTATAGATCTTATCTTATTAGTCTTTCTCTTATAAAGAGTATTAATTCGAGCTTTTAAAGACCGCTTAAATCTAAGACGTTTATATCGCTATTTATTTTCTAAATCTTATTTTAAGGCTTCGTCGTTAACTAGTCTTAACGATCTTACGAATTACTCATTATTTTATACGTCGAAAGACTTAGCTAAGAATCGTAGCTTCTAAAGATCGTCGTCGCTTATTACGAAG
This sequence comes from Cladophialophora psammophila CBS 110553, assembly GCF_000585535.1. NCBI lineage: Eukaryota > Fungi > Ascomycota > Eurotiomycetes > Chaetothyriales > Herpotrichiellaceae > Cladophialophora > Cladophialophora psammophila. The sequence continues at coordinate 12,306 of NW_006912991.1, forward strand.
AAATTCGTTATCAAAATTAAATTATCGCCCTAGTCTATCTTAAAGTTAAGAGCTAACGTTCTAAATTTCTTTTAAGTCTTTATTAACGTAAGTACGAGCTTCTTTATCGTCTTATACTTATCTAGCCTTTTAAAGAGACTAAGTATATAAATTTAAATATCGTAGATATATCTCAATCTTTATCGAAGTTAAAAGTAGTTTATACGACTATTTATACTCTTTTATCGACGCAGCTATTTATTAAATCTATAATATAAGTATCTTCGTTCTTTTTCTAAATTAATTCTTAAATTATCTTCTAAAATAATTTTCTTAAAATAAAATAATATATTAAATTTATAATATTTATTATATAGATATTTATTAAGATCTCGATCTTAGCGATATTAACTATAAAATTTTTAATTATTTTTATAAACTTTTCTTAGTCGCTATTAAAGTCTACGACGTCGTAAATAAACTTAGCTTTTTATATATATTAAGATAGTTTTATCTCTTTAACTAAAGCGAGAGTTATTAAATTAATCTTAGTTTTAGTATTTAGTAAGAAGTCTTTATATTTATCTCTTATTTTAATAAATAAATAGAAATACTCACTATAATATAGTCTTAAGCGAATCGAATAATTCACTAATAGATTTATTTACACCGTATTAACTTTAGTAATAGAATTCTCTTCCGCTTACGTAAGTCTTACGTCGCTATCTCTCGAAATATAGCTCTAATAAATAAACTCTTATTTATCTTCGTCGTAATACTAATATTTACGAAAGAATTACTTATTCCGAATCTCTTTTATTAATAATAAGTTCTTTATTCGAATTAAGACTTCTTAGTTTAATAAATAATTTACGATCTTTTCGATACTATTTAAATCTTATAATAATATTTTTTAAAGAGATTTAGATCTAAATAGTTTATACGTAGTCTCTTTTATAATCTAAGAACGTAATAATATCTAACGAGACTAAGAAGACTTTAATAAATCTCTTATTATAGTATTTTAAAAGATTAGATTACGTAATCGCTTATTTTATATATTATATAAAGAAATTCTCGGCCTTTAATTAATTAAGCTAATCGAATTTAGCGAATTATTTACGATTCTATTATATATAATTTCTTTATTAAATTTCGTTCGTCGCGTTATATATCGTCTTAGTTCTTCTATAGAAGATTCGTAAGCTTTAATCTAAGAGTATTTCGCTTATATATATTCGTTTTATTAAGAAGCTAAATACTTTTCTAAAGTATCTATATAAGCTTTACTTTAGAGTTAGTTTATACGAATTTCTTTTAAATCTATAGTATTTAAGATATAGAAATTATCTTCGAAGTCGTTTAGAGTAATATAATTAAATCTCGATTTAATTATATAGATAATACTTAATTTCGCTATTAATAACGTAAAATTAAGATCTTATATACTATAAAATTATTCGAATATAATTTCTAAATTCTTATTAATTTCTTACGTAACTTATTTTAATCTTTCTATCTTTATCTCTCTCGTAAAAATTAATAAAGTAAATAAAGAACGATCTTAACTTCGAAACTTTCTAAGAGCGATTCTATATTTTAAATTAAGATATAACGCTTCTATAGCTTTTTAATATACTTACTAAGAATTATCTCGTAATATATATCTCGACTAATTATAAAGAAAGTAATTTTCTTTAGAATTACTTAAGTTTAAATCTCGTCGACTAAATTACTTATCGTAGTATTATGACTTCTCTTTAAATTAAATTAAACGATTTTAGAATTATTAGTCGCGCGAGAACTAAATTACTTTCTAAGAAACGCTCTTTAATATCTTAATTAGTTAAGTTAAAAAGTTTAAAGTAATAGTATTTCGTATTTAGATCGATAGTATTAATACTTTTATTAAATAAATTAATTTCTTTATTAATTAATTATTACTCTTAGAGATAAAAGATTAATTTATTAGTAATAAAGTATTTCTATCGAACTTCGTTTTATTATTTATACGATCGTTACGACGATATTATTCTTACGATTCTTCTTTTCGAACGATTAAGAGTTAAGTCTCTCTTTCGTACGTTAGTTCTTAAAACTTCTTATTAAGTACTTCTTACGTAAATTTTTTATTTTTATTATTAATATCTTATAGCTCTTTTATTTAATTTTAGTATTTCTAAAAGTTTAAATTCTTTAGCTTTTTATTTATTAAATTTTATTTCTTTCGAATCTTATTTATATAAGTCTTTAATAATTTAAATAAAAGAAGATAATAATAAGTATAGTTAATCTCGACTTTAATTTTAATTAAGTAAATTATAATCTTACGAAATTAACGAAGATATAACTTTAGACTTTAAGATTTCTTTCGCCGATACTTCGTAAGTATCTAAAGATATTAGATACTTATTATTCATTATACTTCGTTTTAATCTTTATATTTATTTAAGATCTTCTCTTTAAACTTTTTCTAATCTATTACGTTATATTTAGCGAGCTCTTTATAACGTTCTTTCTTTACTTTAAATATAAAGCGAATAAATTTATAAATATATTCTTCGCTTAATATAATTTAATTATATTTATATAGCTTTTTAAACTTTTTAAAGAAAGAGATAACGTTCTTTCTAAAGTATAGAAGATTATTATTTTCGTTTAAGCTCTAAGATATTTCTCTTATTAATATTATAGTAGAAGAGATATATAACGATTATATCGTTAAATTCGACGTTAATAGATCTTATAAGCTAATACTTAATATCGTAAAAGATCTTAGCTTTTCTTTATTATTCGATTCTTCTATAGACGATATTTTTCTAATATTATAATGAAAGAAGTTTAAAGTGAAAAATAGCTTTATACTTAGCTAAGGCGTCGACGCTAAACTAAGGTTCTTCTTATATAGTCCTCGGGAACTATTATTTATAGTATAATTAATTAAGTTATAAACGAAAGAACTTTCTTTAGTTAAGTATACTGTTAGACACAGCCTTTTCTGCGACCAGGACTGAGAACCGGGTAGGCAGGTGTGCCGACCCGCGAGGGCCACACAAGCAGGAAACACACAAGGCTGAGGCACGTGACGTGCTCAGCAACGCTCAGTGTAGATCAGTGTGCTCAGGCTGAGC
>NW_006912992.1:0-15286 GCF_000585535.1 Cladophialophora psammophila CBS 110553
TGCCACCGCTCTACCAGCCCAGCACAGCCCATCACAGCACAGCCACCTTGCCTTGTTATATCCCTCCCTCTCCCATCCACAGGACGACCTCGTCCGACAGCACACAGCACACTCAAGAATTGTCTAACCCTATTGTTACCTAGGGGGCGGGTCCGCAGCACTGTAAGAAGAAGCTCGCAACGGGGGCAGATTCTCCTCTCTTATTGGGTCTAGAACACGAACTGGAACACCACCAGTAGGTGTAACAGACCTGCTCGGTCTGTATGAGGACACCGAAGACGCTCTTAACATTCCGCTTTGATAACCACTCTATCTTAGGGTCGAGCCTATTTCTATATCAATGTTGCTCGGTGGCTCTGGGGTTCGCTCTTGGAATCCTTCCTTAACTGACTGAGCAACGCGAGGGAAGAGAGGGTTCACTCTTAGCGTTGGGATTCTGTCCTAAGGGTTATTACTGTCATATTCTGAACCTATTCTCTCTTCGCTATATAGGTCGATATGAGCCTACAATATCTGGTTCGTATTCTCTTAGTTAATGAGATCAACAACACTTTCATCTGGAGTGGCTATCATAATAGGCTTTGATGGCTGCCACCCACTGGTTTCTACGCGAGACGGCCATAATAATGGTATCTTTTTATCTCTGATAATAGCTTGATGAATATCCTGAATGAGTTGAACTCGATGGGAAGTGTCGATTTTGACTTCTTTAACAGCTTCAATACCGTTTTCCATAAGAGCTCTGGCCCAAAAGATGACAAACATTCCGCAATCATAGCCATTTAGTTGTTTGTTGACATTGACATTCTGAAATGTGAACTGTCTACCGTCTTCGAGCTTTGCTCGAACTTGAGAGTTAAGATACTCCAAAATGATCGAAATCATTGAGTCTTTTGCCGTGCGCTTCCCAATCGAATCCATAGCGTAAACGATTCGAGAATCGGGATCGACGTATACTAACCACCAATGGTTGATCTCTCGATAGGGGATCAGCTTCTTCTATGTAAACTTATCTTGTCGCCACGATCGCGGCTAGGTTGTAAACGTAAATGTCTCTCGAACGTTATATAAGTAGATTACATTCCATCTGTCTTCCACTTAGTGCTTTCGGTAGGCCGCGATGCCTCCAATAACGTAATCCATAGATAACTAACCGTCATGATCCGCACTAAGTAAAAGATATTTCAATTCTTTCTTATCAATCATACATCCTCCCGAGTAGTAATTCCCGCCGCGAAGAGATTTCTTTGCTCCGCGACTGTGCTCTTCAAATTTCTTCAAAGCGTCTCGAATTCGCTAAATTTCTGACGTGCCTTTTTCAGCCTCTACTCTTTCTATGATTCGAATTGCTTCGAGGGCAGCGTAACACTGAAGAGATTACCTCGAACTAACATCAGTCGGCAATGCTCCGATCAATCTTTGAAATGCTCGTGTGACAGCTTTAAATCCGTACTGAACCACTCCATCCGCTTACCGCTTCGTCAAAGTGCCTTTGCCGGTATTGTACCTAACTCTCTTAAACCAGTCCATGACAATCTCCTATGCTAGTCTTTCCACATTGGAAGGATTCCTCAATGGGTTTTGTTTATACAGTCTCGTATTAAAGGGCGAAGATAACTCTTGAAACTCTTTACGGAGATATTTACTGTTGGTAATGGTTTCTTTAGCTTCCGTGAACGCTTATTCGGTGGACGAGAAGTGTATTCGCTTGGGAGCTCTCACTTCTATCTCTGAAAATGTTCTCAGAACTAACGGTATTAATCGCGGTCTCTTTCTGGGCTGAATCACTATTTTGATGTATTCGTTTCGAATTTCCAATTACTTTTTAGCCGCTTCCTTAATTACGACTTCTCTTTCTTTAATTTCAGTAAGCTTTTCCATTATAGACTTATTCTTAAAGTAATCCAGGATATTTCGCTTCCAATATCTCTGCTCTCCTTCCGGTCATTTCTTGGGTACGGTCGGCAAAGGCGAAGATTTTGTCGCTTATCCTTAGAAGTTCTTTAACTAATCCCCGGTCTCGCCTTTCGCTAATATCTTACTAGATCTCTTCTCTATGGATTTCTTAGTAGGCGGTTTTACAGTTAGTTTCTTTCCTATAATGAGATTCTATTCGACCTAATTAATTTGGCTAATCGGTACCCCTGGGAGACCCTCGGTGGGAATCAAATTGTATATATTTAGTGGCTCTACACCATTTAGCCAGTGTAACCCATTCTTTAACTGAAGATGATATTCTAAACGCGCAGCTGCAACTTGTGGATGCTCATAATCATTCATGGCGTTTCTGAAATCGTCTAGGTTCGACCATGCCGTAAAGATATCGATTCGTTGCGGTGCTAGCTAAGAAAACTTTGCACCCGTGAGACCGGCCAGTCGTTTCATCATTTGATGATCAATTCGACGCAATACATTCATAGGTGTCTCGTCCCGCAGCTTAAGCGCCATTCTTACACACTAGAGCTCCTCTAGTGTATACGCTATATTGCTCAACCACTATATCACGATACCTTCCTAAAATTCTTCGGTTATCCATTGCCTAAACTTCCGGCTGACCGTATCCCTGCCGCTCGTATCCTTTAGAAATAGAGTCACATTCTAGCTTCTAGCATGATTAACATCTTTAATGAATCTTCTCTTAATTTCGTTGTACTTATTTCGGTTGTCAACCGCTTCTTTAATCAATGCTTAAAATCTTTTAGCCTTCTCATTCTTAACCACTTCATTTTTAAACACTATCTCTAATTCTAGATCGCCTTTAATGCAATTAGCGATTTCTAGCACGAACTTTTCACTTAACTATTGTATTCTTTCGACTGTTTAGATGGCTTATCTAACCTATTCGGTCACGTCGATTCCTTCTTTGCGATATAATACTAGCATTTCCCGTGGTGGTTTTTAAATCGAGAAATGACGAGAATGCGACATCTAAACATTCAATACTGTAGCCGTACCAAGAGCAATGCCTCTAAAACTATGAATGAGTTACGTTCCGACCATTACATTAGGTCTTTATAAGGGAGCTTAGGTTGCCCACGGGCTAACCTCAATGGTGCCTTGTCTCCGAATCGCTACTTGCTACTGCTGATTTGAGGGCGTTAGTGTGAACGGATCTGGTAACGGAGTAACATGCTGAGGCGTTTACGGAACTTGCCATTGCGGTGTTATTGGTGTGGAATTAGGCGCAAGCCCTTGTACGCGACGAGATCTTCGCGGAGTGTCTTGATTGCTCATATTACTTAAAACTATTTATAAATAATTAAAGCTCGGTTTTCTTAATGAAAAATACACTAAATGAAGCTATAAAAATGGTGCAGCGTTGTTTTTCGAGGTTAATGAAGATATCCTTTGAATATTCGTTAGGAACGGAGAGAATTGAGTGATTACTTGACGGAATAGAGTAAAGACGAGAGGGAAGAGACAGTAGAAATAGTCGAGAGCTAACTTAGCCGCCTATTAACTCCACTACTCGTTAGGTGGCGAACTCCGTCACATACTAACGTCACTACTATGTATTTACGTCGGTTTTAGTTCCTTCTTGCCTATTCTTTCACTTATAAAGTGCTGTCTACGAACTAAGTGAGAAATGCTTCGGTGGTCGCGGTGGCGGCGTCTTAGCATTCATCCGCTCGACTCCTCACTCGCCTTCAGTGTCATTTACAGTCCAGGTGGTACTTCCTTCTCTTTAATTGATTAATCAGCTCGCTTGTTCATAGTTCCCGTAAATAAATCACTCTGTATCGCTGCTATTACTGTATTCTATCATCGTATCCATTTATACTGTGAATCCCGATTTACGCGCCGCAACACCTATACTTCGCCGTAACGTACGGACCGCAAGGCTACCACTAAATATCTTTTTAAATTTACGCTAGCCCATTAGCCTCTTAGCGGAACTATTTTTAGATTTAACATATGACTAGATAAACCAATCTATACCAAAGGCTACCAAAACACCACAAGCTGTTCCCTCTATAATTCTCATCTTCATTCTATTCACCACCCACCCATACATCTCAAGAGTCATCCTAGAAGTAAATGGGCGAGCGCAGACAGTTAATAATACTCACTCTATAGAAATTAAACTAAATGAATTAAAATATAAGAGAAACTATGACAGAGTTGCCGGTGTTGCTGTGCCGTCCCCTCTGTCACAGTAGCACCAACCGCAAATATTGAATCTACTCTAAATAACAACTCAATTAACTAAAACTCCAGTAATAGACTCAATGAAAGGTAAGCGAATATAAGGATAGCCACAGGGAGCTCGCCTCTCTTCCTATCTCATATGAGCAAAGCCGCCTCTGTTTACTCAGCGAGTCCTTTTTGGATCATTCTCTTCGTCCACGTCCTAATCCGCGAAACCCTCGGAAACCTCTTCCTCTACTAATTCTTCTAGGAGGAAGGGGAAGCTCGATGACAAAGTTAGTCCGGAGCCGTCCTTGATTGCCCCCTCTAGCTCCGCCTAATACCTGGACCAGCGGGGTTACATGAGCAGCCGGAGCCCTTCGAGGTAGGCGCCTAGCCCGAGTTCCAACGACTTCACTGCTTAATTCCCCGGAACTGTTTCGATCATCGATACATTCACCCCGCTCTTCTTTAATCTCGTTTATAAAATCGCTGCTATCATTCCCTTCGGTAATTACTGCTCTTGTCACCGCATCACTTAACTTTGCTGACTCGAATCGATCCGGGTCACGCGGATAGAAACGCTTTAGCCGATTAGCAGCAAAGATTCCATGAAGCTTCGCACCATCTAATTCACATAAGATATAGTTATTATGGGTCGGATTTACCTGCAAAACTCGATACGGGCTCATTCACCGGAAGGAGAGCTTCTTAGAGCTTAACATGTTTATTAAACTAAACGTGTTATGAACCAGAACTAGCATTCCTTCTTTTAACTTCTCTATTCGGATTCGATGGCGTTTATCGAAATACTCCTTGCCTCGCTTACGTTACCGCCTCAAACGTTCTCGCGCCTCTTTCAGATCCTCTTTACGTCTCTCAAGTGCGCGCGCTCGCATTCTCACAAGTTCTCCAGTGGTATGGGCCTCTTCCTATAGCATCAATTCCCAAGTGATAATATTTAGTTCAATGGGTAGTTTCGGCCGATCGAGATACTCCAATTCGTATAGAGTAAAGCCCGTACTGGCTTTAATAGTTATCCGATCCGCCCACAATACAATATGTAAATAGTCCATTTAGTCTTTACGGTCCGGCCTCTTACACGTCTTCGTAAGAGCGTCCGCAGCAGCTCGATGACTCACTTCCACTTAGCCATTTGCCTGAGGATAATACGTAGAAGTGACCACTCTTTTAATGTTGTATTTGTTCATTAAAGTAATTATTAAGTCCTTATTTTCAGGCCCTTCATCAACGACTAGCTTTCTGAATATTCTATAGCGACAGATTAGATCTTCCTAGAGGAATTTTACCACTAATATACTATTATTCTTAGCCAGCCCGCGCGCTTCCACCCATCCGGAGAAGACACTTCTAGCCTCCACTAGATAAGCTTTCCCCCGTGATTTTAGCATCGGCGTCACATCCATATGAACAGTCTCCCATCTTTTATCAACGTAAGTGGGCTTCATCTCCTCTTTAATTCTCCGCGAGTCTCGAAACTGACATTCTGTACACGTCTTTTTGTATTCTTTCACCATCGTATACATACCATCCCAATGGTATCGATCCGTAATGCGTCGATAAGTAGCCTTAACTCCTTTATGCCCACTTTCATCATGCAGTTCTTTCAAAATCCGTTGCTTTATTTCTTCCTTATTCATCACTCGCCGCGCAGATCTTATAGTGTCAGGTCTTCGGAACAAGTGACCGTTTCGTATAAAGCATTTCAGTGCTTCTCGCTTCATCCTTTTAAAGTCATCGTTGTTCATCCCGGTGGGTCGTCGAAAGGTTTAAAGATAGTACGTAATTTACTGTAATTTCTTAGAATATTCTTTCTTTCGCAACGATATCTACTATTCCTTCTCTTCGGCAGTACTTTACTAAGACATTCCGAGTTCTAACCGAACAGGGCAGACCCGTACGTATTGCATCTCAATGGTAGAGTCTATTATTAGTCCTAAAACCCGGTGTTTTCCGTGTAGAAGTAAGCCTTGGGTTTCATCTAGAACTATCGGGCCAACTCGCACCGTGGAGAGTTACGCGGTCACTCATTTGTCGATGTCTTCTTCTCTTTCTGCTTTAGTAGCCTCACTTATAGTTCCCGGCCGTCTAGATAGAGCGTCTACTACTATATTCTTAATCTCAGAGACATATCTAACTTCGAAATTAAATAGCCGAATCTAAGTAAGCCACTGCGTTACCAAGGCACCAGGTAGATCGGTTGCCGAGCGATTTAATTAAGCAGCGAGAGTTGCTGCATTAGTTTCAACTAAAAAGGTCACACCGTATAGCTAGGACTTAAACTTCTTTAATGCCTTCAGTAAAGCACGGTATTCTCTTTTTCCCGCGTTATATCTAGCCTCTACTTTTATTCATAAACCACTCTTATAACGTGTAGAATGTCTGCGTTTTCGAGAACTACGTTTACACTGTATCAGCACTGCTCCCTAACCCAGCAAACTGGCATCGAAAGCAAGAATAATTAATCCTACGTCATCCTTATAGTTAATGCTCACCAGTGTAGGCGCGGTAGTCAGCGTAATCTTTAATACGTTCATAGCATTATCTTCTACTTATGTTCATTACTATTTAGTACCTTTCTTCAATAAACGATAAAAAATAGTAACCTTATATATAAAACCTTTAATTTAGATCCGATAGTAGATACAAATACCTAAAAATCCCTTCAACTCCGTGGTATTCCGTGATACTAGCTATTTTATAATCTTTTCGATCTTCGTAGTATTAGGATGTCTTTCTTCGCGATCGTAGATATATTTAACCACTTTAATGCCTGCTATATAGAATTGTGACTTTTCTCCTGAAACCGTTGCTCCTGCCCTCTTAACGTCGCATAAAACTTAATCGAGATTCTAGATATATTCTAACATAAACTTTCTTAACCTAGGTACTACTTGTTTAGCTCTGTAGTCCGTCTTTAGTTCTTTCATCGCGATGTCGTTAACAAAAGGTCTCGCCGCCTCCGGGATTTGCGCCGCCAAAACCTTATTCGATATTCTTATGAACTGGGCCACCGAATTCGTAGCTCCTTGCGGTAAGGTAGTCTGTCGCATCAATCCCAATGAAGTCTAAAAAGCAGTTATATCCCTGTATTCGATAGCTAATTCTACTTAATTATAACCAGAGAACCAATCTATTAGTGATAGAATATACATTCTAGTAAATTCTTTAGAGAAATCGTCCGACGAAGGCGGTAGATTCGTATCTCGAATGGTTACCCTGTTGATGTTCATAGCTGTATTCATAATTCTATACTCCCCAGCCTTTTTTTTAGCCACGAGAAAGAAAGAATTTCGATAGGGATCATGACACGGCTTAAAGATCCCTTTTTAAATCCGATCTTTCACCAACGTAATTACCTTCTTCTCTAGGGCCTTAGAAATATAAAAACTCTTAGCCTACCATACTTTATGTGAAATAGTTCGAATGACCTAAGGTAGTGCTACTTCCTAAATAATTTTTCTAATCTCTAAGAACTCCTAGGAAAGTACTTCTTCTCTATTAAACAATACTTTCACCAATATATTCTTTTCCAATTTCCAAAGAACGTCTCCGATTAAAAGCTACTCTAGTCGCGTTGGCGTTAAGCGCAATTCTCTTTGAAAGGTTATAAACCGCGGTATAATTCACTAACTGTAGCGGTACGGCATCGAATAGAGCCCTGCAGCTCTTTCCTTAGCTATTACTCTCTTTCTCTAGTCGATTAACCCACCTGGCGTACTTCCGTCCGTTTAAGATGTATTCACCGGAAGAATCTTATCAGCCTTACGCTTATAGAGCGTATTTACGCGAGCTCTTAAGCCTTAAGCTGCTTTGATTTTCTTATGTCTTGCCTTATTCCTTATGTCATTAATTAAGCTAATGGAATCTCTCCGCCTCGAGAGCCTAATTAGCTATCGGCTATTCTTCTCATCTCGAAGTTCCGGCGAGATAATAACCCGACGAACTCTAGCCGTAGTTTCGTCCACCAGACCCCCTCCGTCGTGCTAATAAATTAGGTTTGATATGTGATCTAATAGATCTCTGTCCATTACATTCCTTCCCACTAATACCGGACTTTTATCTTCGTCTTCGTTCTCCTAGTCTTCGCCTTCGTCCTCCTAGTCTTCGCCTTCGTTCTCCTAGTAGAGCTCTCTTTTTCTTGTCGTTATAGAGATTAGGCCTTTTAAGGAGGCGAATAGAGGCCTTTTGTGTTTCTATTCGCCAACTAGTTTAACCCGCTATGTGATAATTTCACCATTTCCGCGGTTTTCTCATCCCCATCGACTTTCTCTTCTCTTACCTTGATCTAAACGACACCCCTATTCGTCTGTGAACGGAGGGTGATCACGCAATTCCCATCGTTGTCTCGCATCATCTACATTCGCGCTGTAATCTGGAATGGGGTCTCTAATATCAATCGGTAACTAGGATCCATAACCCGTGCAACATGAATAGGAGTCTTAATGTCCATACCGGCAATAGTTAACGTTAACGGATTAATCAACCTAATGAACCGCTACCTACGTCTCTCATCGTAGCTAATGGGGCTAGTAACGCTTTAAGTAGGTCGAATCGCATTTTCCATTCCGATTTCCATCATGAGATCCTTCGAGATTAAATTTACCTTCGCTCCGCTGTCAACTAATGCTCGTTTATGTCTATGGCGAAGCTTAATATCTAGGAACGGACATTTAGCAAGAGCTAACTTGGTGGTCTAAGAATGACTGCTTCTATCATTTAGCCGCACCTTAGAGACCCGCGCCTTGCGGTGTAGAAGCTCCTAACGATCTTCGTCATACTCCTAGGTTTTTCTTGAGAACAGCTCCTGTCGTACTTCTTTCGACCCAGCTAACACATCCTGAATGGTAGTTCCGACCATTTTCTATTTTAAAATCTTATTGACTAAGCTTACCGTTCCTTCCGTGGACATTCGCCTAAGTGCCTTCTGAAGCTTTTCACGGGGTATGAGCTGCTCTTGTTCCTGTATATACGTCCTTCTTTTCTGACGTTGTGTAACCGAACTCAGTTCCGCATCTCCCATTATCGTGTCTTGACTTTCCGGAACTTCTTAGGTAACGCCATCGTAGATAATTTCTGGTTCTGTAAAACGTGTCCGTCTCATCGGATTTTTCCTCGGTTGTTCCGTGGCTTGATTAGCAGCTTCAAGAATCTCTTCCACATATTGTCCTAATCGAGCTTACTTCGTGATCGGATAGTTCTTTTCTTTCTCTGATCGTTTTAGAATGGTCTTGTGGTCTACCATACTGTGTTCAGCTTTAGACTCTCGCGCTTTGCCCTTGTTGGACGTTCGGGCAGCCGCAACCATAGCCTCTTTAATTTCCTCTTCCGAAGAATCATTAATTACGGTCGAGTCTCCATGTAGACCTGCCCTAAGATAAGAGACGCGTGGACCCTTTATTAGCCCTTCTAGATCATGAAAGATGTCTCTAAGATGGTCTAATCTAGTCTTTAATTGTGGGAAACGAATTCCTTCAACATCTTTTTCCGGTACTTTAGGCCCCATTGCAATGTGATTTCTCGAGTTGAAATGAATCTGTTTAGCTCGTAGATATTCCTCTAGATGCGAATAGCGAGGCTGCATATACTTAACCTCGCCATAAAAGTAATAAACCATATCACGTCGATCTCCCCCATAGCTAGGTCTCCCGGTCGCGGACACTCTCGATCTTAGCTCTGGATTTAGGTTTGATATATGACCAGATAAATCTAAATTCACTGTCGTTGCGTTCACTGAGGTACTGATTACCCCTATTACTGCTTATATTTGTTTCTTTAAGCCTCTCATTTCTAGTATCATCGCACTTTGGAAACGATTAGACAGTTTATTAATGTATTCCGCTGGTAATGGCTTAGTAGAGGAAAGCACTATTCCTTGTCCAACCTAAGAAGTCCGAGAAGATGCTTCATTAGCCGTTTTCTTAGTTTTCTTATTCTTTTTCTTACCTTTCATACTTCTCTTTTCCTACCTTAATGTCGAGAACTTTTCTTTACGTTCTTCCACCAGATCATTTAAAGCCTGACCTCCTAAAGAGTCTGTAAAACGGTTGGTATTGTAGTGGGCTTGCGAGCGATCCACAGTCTTTTTGTAAATCTTGTCGTACTTAATTGTTTTAGCATCTCTGTAATCGATGCCTAGGTCTGAGATGATTTTATTACGATCTCGCTCCGATAACCCTTCCAGCAATCATCTGCCTAATTGAATAGAGGTCACTTCCTCTTCTTTAAGTAAGGTATCGCCAGTCCTTTTGAATTCGCGCAGGTAAATACGTACATCTTCCTTGCTCTCTCGCTTTTTATCCTTAAGCGATTACAAATAGGAAAGGGTTAATATTAGCTGATCTTCATCTTCGTCCTCCCATTTCTTCAGTATCTCCCGCTTAATACCTTTCTAATCTCGTAGTTTGTATTTAGGTAGGTTACGGATAATTGCTGTATAGGAACGGTTGTAAAAACGAATGACCGCTTCAGTACGATCTTCTTCTGACTGTCGATTATGCAGGGATAAATGCTCGAAATTCTCTAAGAATACCGTAGTATTCACGCCTTTAAAGAATGAGTATTCGGAATTCTTCTTACTTCCCTACGGTATCTTCAATGTGATCAGCTCATTTCCATTCTGCGCCATTATCGTCGGATCCGGTGTCGTCATTATCTATATTGGTTCCAACGAAGACGGCTGTAAAGAATCTCCAGAAGAAGATAAGGATGTAGCGGAAGACGCTGAAGGAGTGCTCGTAGCTAGTCCCCGAAACCTCGGTATCCTAGATTGCTCCGATGCCATCGCTTTTATACTTCGAAAGAACTAGTCCAGAAGCTCGCGCACACCCCCGATTCCTTTGAGTAGTAGCCAAATCAATAAGTAAACTAGCTACGCTCCCAGCAAGGCGCCTTCTTCTCGGAACTTGATCCAACAGTCGGATAGATCTCGCCCTTCAATACTTAGTTCGTAATCTTCCCGACCTATGAGTGATCTCCGTGTACGAGAGGACCGACCTTTCTAATCAGCTTTAATGTCACGCGAGCAACCTCTATAGCGCCGACTAAGTTCGCACCTCGAACACTGATTAGCTAGGAGAACTATATTCGACGTAGCAACAGCTAGCCGTCGATAATATCTTCTTTGCCTATTCAACCGTGATAGTCTAGAATTACTATCATAGCTTCATACCGAATTCTCTATTAAAACATTCCTCTGTCTTAAAACTTATTCGTATTCCGTGTCTCTCTACTTCTTTTCTTCGTTGTTCCGCGTATCTATCTTCTTGCTTCTTGTGTCTTGGTTCTTCGGTGGGTATACTTTTTCGACGGCTCGCCTAGAAGAACTCCTAGGCCTTGGAGAGATAGTCTTCTTTCTCTCCGAGTTCCGCGTTAGGCTTTATGCGTCATAATGCCATAGCGTCTCGTTCTGCTAATCGGGTATCTCCCCTTCGGAAATGCCTTCACTATAGTATTTCATTCGCGACTAATTAATCTGCTTCTTGAAAGAGCTATTTATCTTGAATTCTCCTCAATATTTCGGTTCTAAACTCTTTCGTAGAAAAGGTTTCCTGAATAATTAGCGGACTCTGCCCCTGTGAGCAGCCTCACCGTCTTTCAGGGTTAAACCGATGCCCACGTGAATTTCAGTCGTTAACCTCGAACTCCTGTTTAGTCGTGTCCTCCACTCTTCAGCATCAACTTTAGTAATTCTCAATGCAGTATCTTATTAAGACATTATCGTAAAGAGCTCGAATCTTCGATGAATAGATCATCTTCCCGCGGTCGCCAACTGTAACAGAGCACTTCAGGGTTTGGCGTGCACGTGCAACAACGCACAGAGGCCTGTCCAGCAGATCGGGAATCGGGAACGCGTTTCTGGTTGATACTGACAACAACACCACCAACACCACCCAGAGAGGCAGCGGCTAGGGCTACGAACACCTAGTACAGCGGCAGCATCGAGGAACAGGACAGGACTAATAAAACACTCTTAGGATTTAGGTAGACGGCACCAAAAGCCATGGAATTCATAATACTCTGCTCAATCTGTAAAAAAATGAATGGCACACTGCCAGCACTGTAAACTGTTCCGCACCTCCTCTCTGCCAGCCCATTTAGGTTTGACATGTGACTAGATAACTTTTTCACCTTGCCACCGCTCTACCAGCCCAGCACAGCCCATCACAGCACAGCCACCTTGCCTTGTTATAATACGACGTTAAGAAAGTAGAAGTAACGGTTTTAGAAGAAAAGTCATAATTCTATATAGTAGATATTAAAGTAGTTAAATATATCTACGATCGCGAAGAAAGATATTCTAATACTGCGAAGATCGAAAAGATTATAAAATGGCTAGTATCACGGAATACTACGAAGTTAAAGGGATTTTTAAGTATTTATATCTACTATCGAATCTAGATTAAAGATTTTATATATAAGATTATTATTTTTTATTATTTATTAAAGAAAAATACTAAATAATAATGAATATAAGTAGAAAATAATACTATAAACGTATTAAAGATTACGTTAACTATCGCGCTTATACTAATGAGCATTAACTATAAAGATAACGTAGAATTAATTATTCTTACTTTCGATACTAGTTTACTAAGTTAGAGAGTAATACTAATATAATATGAACGTAATTCTCGAAAACGTAGATATTCTATACGTTATAAGAGTAGTTTATGAATAAAAGTAGAGACTAAATATAACGCGGAAAAAAGAGAATACCGTACTTTACTAAAAGTATTAAAGAAGTTTAAGTCCTAGCTATACGGTGTGACCTTTTTAGTTGAAACTAATGTAGTAACTCTCGCTACTTAATTAAACCGCTCGGTAATCGATCTATTTAGTGCCTTAGTAACGTAGTAACTTACTTAGATTCGGCTATTTAATTTCGAAGTTAGATATATCCCTAGAATTAAGAATATAGTAGTAGACGCTTTATTTAGACGGCCGGGAACTATAAATAAGACTATTAAAGTAGAAAGAGAAGAAGACATCGATAAATAAGTGACTACGTAACTCTCCACGGTGCGAGTTAGCCCGATAGTTCTAAATGAAACCTAAGGCTTACTTCTATACGGAAAACACCGAGTTTTAGAACTAATAATAGACTCTACCATTAAGATATAATACATACGAATCTACTCTATTCGATTAAAATCCGAAATATCTTAATAAAGTACTATCGAAGAGAAGAAATAGTAAATATCGTTACGAAAGAAAGAATATTCTAAGAAATTATAGTAAATTACGTACTATCTTTAAATCTTTCGACGACTCACCGGGATAAATAACGATGACTTTAAAAGAATAAAGCGAGAAGTACTAAAATACTTTATACGAAACGATCACTTATTTCGAAGATCTAACACTATAAGATCTACGCGGCGAGTAGTGAATAAGAAAGAAATAAAGTAACGAATTTTAAAAGAACTATATAATGAAAGTGAGTATAAAGGAGTTAAGACTACTTATCGACGTATTACGGATCGATACTATTAGGATGGTATATATACGATGATAAAAGAATATAAAAAGACGTATATAGAATATTAGTTCCGAGACTCGCGGAGAATTAAAGAGAAGATAAAGTTCACTCACGTTAATAAAAGATGAGAGACTATTTATATAAATATGACGCCGATGTTAAAATCACGGGGAAAAGCTTATCTAATGAAGACTAAAAGTGCCTTCTCCGAATGAATGAAAGCGCGCGGGTTAGCTAAGAATAATAGTATATTAGTGGTAAAATTCCTCTAGGAAGATTTAATCTATCGCTATAAAATATTTAGAAAGCTAGTCGTTAATGAAGAATCTAAAAATAAGAACTTAATAATTACTTTAATAAATAAATATAACATTAAAAGAGTGATCACTTCTACGTATTATCCTTAAATAAATAACTAAGTAGAAGTGAGTTATTGAGCTACTACGGACGCTCTTACGAAGACGTATAAGAGGCCGGACCGTAAAGACTAAATAAACCATTTATATATTATATTATAGACGGATCGGATAACTATTAAAGTTAGCACGGGCTTTACTCTATACGAATTAGAGTATCTCGATCGGCCGAAACTACTCATTAAACTAAATATTATCACTTAGAGACTAATACTATAGAAAGAGACTTATACTACTAAAGAACTTATAAAAATACGAGCGCGCGTACTTAAGAGACGTAAAGAGAATCTAGAAGAGGCGCGAGAACATTTAAGGCGATAACGTAAGCGAGATAAGAAGTATTTCGATAAACGCCATCGAATCCGAATAGAGAAGTTAAAAGAAGGAATACTAGTTCTAATTTATAATACGTTTAATTTAATAAATATATTAAGCTCTAAGAAGCTCTTCTTCCGATGAATAGGTCCGTATTAAGTTTTATAGGTAAATTCGACTTATAATAACTATATCTTATATAAATTAAATAATGCGAAGCTTTATAAAACCTTTACTACTAATTAGCTAAAGCGTTTCTATCCGCGTAACCCGAATCGATTCGAGTTAGTAAAGTTAAGTAATACGATAATAAGAGTAGTAATCACCGAAGAGAATAATAGTAGCGATTATATAAACGAGATTAAAGAAGAGCGAGATAAATATATCGATGATCGAAATAGTTTCGGAGAATTAAGTAGTAAAGTCGTTGAAACTCGGACTAAACGCTTATCTCGAAGGGCTTCGACTACTCGTATAACTTCGCTAATCTAGGTATT
The DNA here is from genome assembly GCF_000585535.1 of Cladophialophora psammophila CBS 110553. Classification (NCBI taxonomy): domain Eukaryota; kingdom Fungi; phylum Ascomycota; class Eurotiomycetes; order Chaetothyriales; family Herpotrichiellaceae; genus Cladophialophora; species Cladophialophora psammophila. The sequence goes on from NW_006912992.1 coordinate 14,859, forward strand.
AAGCGGAGCTAGAGAGAGTAATTAAGGACGGCTCCGGACTAACTTTATTATCGAGCTTCTTCTTCCTTCTAGAAGAATTAGTAGAGAAAGAGATTTCCGAGAGTTCCGCGGACTAAGACGTAAACGAAGAGAATAATCTAAAAAGAACTCGCTAAGTAAATAGAGACGGCTTTACTTATATAAGATAGAAAGGAAGGCGAGCTCTCTATAGCTATTCTTATATTCGCTTATCTTTTATTAAATTTGTTGGAAGGACTTAGAGAACTATCTAATGTATAGATAGTAAGGCTCATATAGATCGTAAACCTTATAGGTAGGTAAGTGACTATTAAAGAACTTGAAGATAACTATTTACCTAGGGAGGGTAAAGGTCTTTATATAGATAATAAGTGTCCACAGTTAAGACCCTTAAAATGTTGATTTCAAAT
>NW_006912993.1:0-14642 GCF_000585535.1 Cladophialophora psammophila CBS 110553
ATTTATATCTATTATCGAATCTAAATTAAAGGTTTTATATATAAGATTACTATTTTTTATCGTTTATTAAAGAAAGATACTAAATAATAATGAATATAAGTAGAAGATAATACTATAAACGTATTAAAGATTACACTAACTACCGCGCCTATACTAATAAGCATTAACTATAAGAATAACGTAGAATTAATTATTCTTACTTTCGATACTAGTTTACTAAATTAAAGAGCAGTACTAATATAGTGTAAATATAGTTCTTAAAAATATAAATATTCTATATATTATAAGAGTAATTTATAAATAAAAGTAAAGATTAGATATAACGCGGGAAAAAGAGAATACCGTACTTTACTAAAGATATTAAAGAAGTTTAAGTTCTAACTATACGGTATAACTTTTTTAGTTAAAACTAATATAGTAACTCTCACTACTTAATTAAACCGCTCGGTAATCGATCTACCTAGTACCTTAGTAACGTAGTAACTTACTTAAATTCGGCTATTTAATTTCGAAATTAGATATATTTCTAGAATTAAGAATATAGTAGTAGACGCTCTATCTAAACGGCCGGAAACTATAAGTAAGACTACTAAAGTAGAAAGAGAAGAAGATATTAATAAATAAGTAATCGCGTAACTCTCTACGATACGAGTTAACTTAATAGTTCTAAATAAAATCTAAGACTTACTTCTATACGGAAAACATCGGATTTTAGAATTAATAATAGACTCTATTATTAAAATATAATACGTACGAATTTATTCTATTCGGTTAAAACTTAAAATATCTTAGTAAAGTACTACCGAAGAGAAGAAATAGTAGATATCGTTGCGAAAGAAAGAATATTCTAAGAAATTATAGTAAATTACGCACTATCTTTAAATCTTTCGACGACTTACCGGGATAAATAACGATAACTTTAAAAGAATAAAGCGAGAAGCACTAAAATACTTTATACGAAACGATTACTTATTCCGAAGACCTAATATTATAAGATCTACGCGGCGAGTGATAAATAAGAAAGAAATAAAGTAACGAATTTTAAAAGAACTATATAATAGAAGTAAATATAAAGAAGTTAAGACTATTTATCGACGTATTACGAATCGATATTATTAGAATAATATATATATAATAATGAAAGAATATAAAAAGACGTATATAGAATATTAGTTCCGAGACTCGCGGAGAATTAAAGAGAAGATAAAGCTTACTTACGTTAATAAAAGATAAGAGACTATTTATATAAATATAACGTCGATACTAAAATTACGAAAGAAAGCTTATCTAATGAAGACTAAAAGTGTCTTCTCCGAATAAGTAAAAGCGCGCGGACTAACTAAGAATAATAGTATATTAGTAGTAAAATTTCTCTAGAAAGATCTAATTTATCGCTATAAAATATTTAGAAAGCTAATCGTTAATAGAGAGTCTAAAAATAAAAACTTAATAATTACTTTAATAAATAAATATAATATTAAAAGAATAATTACTTCTACGTATTATTCTTAGATAAATAGCTAAGTGAAAGTAAGTTATTAAGTTACTACGGACGCTCTTACGAAGACGTATAAGAGGCCGAATCGTAAAGACTAAATAAACCATTTATATACTATATTATAGGCGGATCGAATAACTATTAAAGCTAATACGGGCTTTACTCTATACGAATTAGAGTATCTCGATCGGCCGAAACTATCTATTAAACTAGATATTATCACTTAGAAACTAATACTATAGAAAGAGATCTATACCACTAAAGAACTTATGAGAATATGAGCGCGCGCACTTAAGAGACGTAAAGAGAATCTAGAAGAGACGCGAGAACGTTTAAGGCGATAACGTAAGCGAAGTAAGAAGTATTTCGATAAACGTCATCGAATTCGAATAGAGAAGTTAAAAGAAGAAATATTAATTTTAGTTTATAATACGTTTAGTTTAATGAATATATTAAGCTCTAAGAAGCTCTTCTTCCGATGAATGAGTCCGTATTAAGTTTTATAAATAAATCCGATCTATAATAACTATATCTTATATAAATTAAATAGTACGAAGCTTTATAGAATCTTTACTACTAATCGGCTAAAGCGTTTTTATCCGCGTAACCCGAATTAATTCGAGTTAATAAAGTTAAGTAATACGATGATAAGAGTAGTAATCACCGAAGAAAATAATAATAGCGATTTTATAAATAAGATTAAAGAAGAGCGGAATAAATATATTGATAATCGAAATAGTTTCGAAGAATTAAGTAGTGAAGTTATTAAAACTTAAGCTAGACGCCTACCTCGAAGAGCTCCGACTACTCGTGTAACTCCGCTAATTTAGATATTAGACGAAGCTAAAGAGAATAATTAAGAACGGCTTCGGACTAACTTTATCATTGAGCTTTCTCTTTCTTCTAGAAGAATTAGTAGAGAAAGAGGTTTCCGAGAGTTCCGCGAACTAGGACGTAAACGAAGAGAATAATTTAAAAAGGACTCGCTAAGTAAATAGAGGCGGCTTTACTTATATAAGATAAGAAGAAAGGCGAGCTCTCTATAGCTATTCTTATATTCGCTTATCTTTCATTAAGTCTATTACTAAAGTTTTAGTTAATTAAGTTATTATTTAAAGTAAATTTAATATTTATAGTTAGTACTACTGTGATAGAGAGAACGGTATAATAACACCGGTAACTCTATTATAGTTTCTCTTATATTTTAATTTATTTAGTTTAATTTCTATAGAGTGAGTATTATTAACTATCTACGCTCGCTTATTTACTTTTAGAATAACTTTTAAGATATATAGATAAATAGTGAATAGAATAAAAATAAAAATTATAGAGAGAATAATTTATAGTATTTTAGTAGTCTTTAGTATAGATTAGTTTATTTAATTATATATTAAATCTAAAAATAGTCTCGCTAAGAGACTAATGAACTAGCGTAAACTTAAAAAGATACTTAGTGATAGTCTTACGGTTCGTGCGTTACGGCGAAGTATAGATATTACGGCGCGTAAGTCGGGATTTATAGTATAAATAAATACGATAATAGAATATAGTAATAGTAGCGATATAGAGTGATTTATTTACGGGAATTATAGATAAGCGAGCTAATTAATTAATTAAAGAGAAGAAAGTACCACCTAAACTATAAATAACACTAAAGACGAGTGAGGAGTTAAGTGAATAAATACTAAGACGCCGTCACCGCGATTACCGAAGTATTTCTCACTTAGTTCGTAAATAGCACTTTATAAATGAAAGAATAGATAAGAAGAAACTAAAACCGACGTAAATATATAATAGTAACGTTAGTATATAACGGAGTTCGTCACTTAATGAGTAGTGAGGTTAATAAGCGGCTAAGTTAGCTCTCGACTATTTCTACTATCTCTTCTCTCTCGTCTTTACTTTATTTCGTTAAGTAATTACTTAATTCTCTTTATTTTTAACGAATATTTAAAGAATATCTTCATTAATCTCGAAAAACAACGCTATATTATTTTTATAGCTTTATTTAGTGTATTTTTCATTAAGAAAACCGAGCTTTAATTATTTATAAATAGTTTTAAGCAATATAAGTAATTAAGACACTCCGCGAAGATCTCGTCGCGTATAAGGGCTTACGCCTAATTTCACACTAATAACACCGTAATGATAAATTCCGTAAACGCCTTAGTATATTACTTCGTTACTAGATCCGTTTATACTAACGCTCTTAAATTAGCAGTAGTAAGTAGCGATTCGGAGATAAGGCACCATTAATATTAGTCCGTAAGTAATCTAAGCTCCCTTATAAAGACTTAATATAATAGTCGAAACGTAACTTATTTATAGTTTTAGAGACATTACTCTTAGTACGGCTATAGTATTAAATGTTTAAATATCGTATCCTCGTTATTTCTTAATTTAAAAATCACTACGGGAAATACTAGTATTATACCGTAAAGAAGAAATCGACGTAACCGAATAGATTAAATAAGCTATTTAAATAGTCGAAAGAATATAATAGTTAAGTGAAAAGTTCGTACTGAAAATCGCTAATTATATTAAAGGCGATTTAAAATTAGAGATAGTATTTAAAAATAAAGTAATTAAGAATGAGAAGACTAAAAGATTTTAAGTATTAATTAAAGAAGCGATTAATAATCGAAATAAGTATAACGAAATTAAGAGAAGATTTATTAAAGATGTTAATTATATTAAAAGCTAAAATATAGCTTTATTTTTAAAGAATACGAGCGGTAGGAATACGATTAGCCGGAAGTTTAGATAATGAATAACCGAAGAATTTTAAAAAGATATCGTAATATAGTGATTAGATAATATAGCGTATACACTAAAGAAGCTCTAGTGTATAAGAATGGCGTCTAAGCTGCGGGACGAGACATCTATAAATATATTACGTCGAATTAATCATTAAATAATGAAACGGCTAGTCGGTCTCACGGGTGTAAAGTTTTCTTAGCTAGCATCGTAACGAATCGATATCTTTACGATATAATCGAACCTAAACGATTTTAGAAACGCCATAAATAATTATGGGTATTCATAAGTTATAGCTACGCGTTTAGAATATTATCTTTAGTTAAAGAATAAATTATACTAACTAAATAGTGTAGAGTCACTAAATATATATAATTTAATTCTCACCGAGGATCTCCTAGAAATATCGATTAGCTAAATTAGTTAGGTCGAATAGAATCTTATTATAAGAAAGAAACTAACTATAAAACCGCCTACTAAGAAATTTATAGAGAAGAGATTTAATAAAATATTAGCGAAAGATGAGATCGAGAATTAGTTAAAGAACTCTTAAGAATAAGCGATAAAATCTTCGTCTTTACCGACCGTATCTAAGAAATAGTCGGAAGAAGAGTAAAGATATTAAAAGCGAAATATTTTAGATTACTTTAAGAATAAGTCTATAATGGAAAAGCTCACTAAAATTAAAGAAAAAGAAGTCGTAATTAAGAAAGCGACTAAAAAGTAATTAAAAATTCGAAACGAATACATTAAAATAGTGATTTAGCTTAGAAAGAGACCGCGATTAATATCGTTAGTTCTAAGAATATCTTTAGAGATAGAAGTGAGAGCTCCTAAGCGAATATACTTCTCGTTTATCGAATAAACGTTTACGAAAGCTAAAGAAATCATTACCAATAGTAAATATCTTCGTAAAGAGTTTTAAGAGTTATCTTCGTTCTTTAATACGAAACTATATAAATAAAACTTATTAAGAAATTCTTCTAATATAGAAAGACTAGTATAGAAGATTATTATAAACTAATCTAAGAGAGTTAAGTATAATATCGGTAAAGATACTTTAACGAAACGATAAGCGAATAAAGTAATTTAGTACGGATTTAAAGCTATTACACGAGTATTCTAAAGATTAATCGAAGTATTGTCGACTAATATTAGTTCGAGGTAATCTCTTTAGTATTACGCTACCCTCGAAGTAATTCGAATCATAGAAAGAGTAAAGACTAAAAAAGATACGTTAGAAATTTAGTGAATTTAAGACGCTTTAAAGAAATTTAAAGAGTATAGTCGCGGAGTAAAGAAATCTCTTCGCGGCGAGAATTACTACTCAGAAGAATATATAATTAATAAGAAAGAATTAGAATATCTTTTACTTAGTGCGGATTATAACGGTTAGTTATCTATAAATTACGTTATTAGAGATATCGCGGCCTACCGAAAGCACTAAGTGAAAGACGAATAAAATATAATCTATCTATATAACGTTCGAGGGATATTTACGTTTATAACTTAGCCGCGATCGTAGCGATAAGATAAGTTTACATAGAAGAAACTAATTCTCTATCGAGAGATTAACTATTAGTGATTAGTATACGTCGATTTCGATTCTCGAATCGTTTACGCTATAAATTCGATTAGGAAGCGCACGGTAAAAGACTTAATGATTTCGATTATTTTGGAGTATCTTAACTCTTAAGTTTAAGTAAAGCTCGAAGACGGTAGATAGTTTATATTTTAGAATATTAATGTTAATAAATAACTAAATGACTATAATTACGGAATATTTATTATCTTTTAAGTTAGAGCTCTTATAAAAAACGGTATTAAAGCTATTAAAGAAGTTAAAATCGACACTTCCCATCGAGTTTAACTTATTTAGAATATTCATTAAGCTATTATTAGAAATGAAAAGATACTATTATTATAGTCGTCTCGCGTAGAAACTAGTAGATAGTAGCTATTAAAGTCTATTATAATAACTACTCTAGATAAAAATATTATTAATCTTATTAACTAAGAGAATACGAACTAAATATTATAGACTTATATCGATCTATATAGCGAAGAGAGAATAGATTTAGAATATAATAGTAATAACTCTTAGAATAGAATCTTAACGCTAAGAGTGAACTCTCTCTTTTCTCGCGTTACTTAGTTAGTTAAGAGAGAATTTTAAGAGCGAATCTTAGAGTCACTAAGTAATATTAGTATAGAAATAGACTCGACTCTAAGATAAAGTGATTATTAAAGCGAAATATTAAGAGCGTCTTCGGTATTCTTATATAGACCGAGTAGATCTATTATATTTACTAATGATATTTTAGTTCGTATTTTAGATCTAATAAGAGAGGAGAATCTATTTCCGTTGCGAGCTTCTTCTCATAGTGCTACGGACCCGCTCCCTAGGTAATAATAGAGTTAGATAATTCTTAAGTATACTATATACTATCGAACGAGGTCGTTCTGTGAATAGAAGAGGGAGAGATATAATAAGATAAGGTGACTATACTATAATGAGCTATGCTAGACTAGTAGAGCGGTAATAAGATAAAAAAGTTATTTAGTTATATGTCAAATCTAAATGGGCTGGTAGAGAGGAGGTACGGAATAGTTTATAGTGCTGACAGTATACCATTCATTTTTTATAGATTAAGCAGAGTATTATGAATTCTATAGCTTTTAGTGCCGTCTACCTAAATCCTGAGAGTGTTTTATTAGTCCTGTCCTGTTCCTCGATGCTGCCGCTGTGCTAGGTGTTCGTAGCCCTAGCCGCTGCCTCTCTGGGTAATGTTGGTGGTGTTGTTGTCAGTATCAACCAGAAACGCGTTCTCGATTCCCGATCTGCTGGACAGGCCTCTGTGCGTTGTTGCACGTGTACGCCAAACCCTAAAGTACTCTGTTACAATATAATCTACGTATAATTAATATTAATAATAGAAGATATTAGAGATTTAATCGAAGAAGATAACTACGAATATAATCTCGATATTAATATTAAGAAATATTATTTCGTAGATCGTATATATAATAAAGTCGTATAACTTAGAGTTATAGAATATTATTATAACGACTTATTAATAGAATATTTAGAAGCCAATAAAATAATTAAATTTATTATTAAATATTACGATTCTTAGAAATATATAAGAAAAGATATTTAAGAATTTATTAATTAATACGAGATATATACGTAAATAAAATATATAAGATATAGACTTTTATAGACTATTATAATCTTTATAAACTTTAGAAGAAATATAAATATTAATTATATTCGACTTTATTACGAAATTACTAAAGTCTAAAGAATCTCTTATAAGAGTAACTTATAATAATATATTCGTAATATATAATAAATTAATAAAGTTCTCTTACTTTAGACTATATATAGAAAAGTTAACGATAAAAGAATTCGCGTATAAATTCTTACGAACTATATTTATTAATTACGAAATACTAAAAGAAATTATTATAAATAAAGATAAGCTCTTTATATTTAAATTTTAAAAAGTATTAATAAAATTATTAATAACGAAATATAAATTATTTATATTATTTTTGTTCGGAGGACTTAGAGAACTATCTAATGTATAGATAGTAAGGCTCATATAGATCGTAAATCTTATAGGTAAGTAATTGACTATTAAAGAACTTAAAGATAACTATTTACCTAGGGAGGGTAAAGGTCTTTATATAGATAATGAGTGTTCATAGTTAAGACCCTTAAAATGTTGATTTCAAATTAATATTAGTAAGTACGACTAATTATTTAATAGAGTACGGAATTAATACCGTACTAGTTACGTGATTTCATAGACTCTTAGTCTAAATACGAAGTTAAATCGTATTTAATTACGTAACTTTAGATCTAATATAGACCTTTAGAAAGCGATATTCTATAATTTTATCTATAAATAAATAAATAAATAGAGAGAATTAATTAAATATTAAAATAATATTTACGAATATATATAAATTATAATTAAATTAATTAAGTATAACTATTACTAATAATATAATTTTATTTTAATAATTATAAATCAATAATAGAAATAAGTCTATTCTTTATAAACTACGAATTCTATTTACGATTAGAGAAAATAATAAACGGAAGTCTAAATCTAAGAGTCTTAAATATAGCTCTTACGATGAGAGAACTCTATAACTAACTTAAATTAAATCTTAAATTTCTCGTCGAAAGAATAGTAAAATATATAAATAAGAAACGAATCGAGGAATCGCTTCTAAAGAAGAGAAACTTCGTCTATCTTTTACGAAAAAATATTAAAACGAAACGACTAAGTAAAAAACTAAATTATACGAAGCTAAAATTATTTAAAATTAAAGATAAATTTAGAAAAGTTATATATCGACTAAAACTATTAAAAGATATATATATTTATAATATATTTTATAAAGTACTTTTTAAATTAATATTAAGAAACGCTAAATTAGTTAAGATACTATCGCTAGATAAAGAACTAACACTAAAGAAATATAATATTAAGAAAATTCTTAAAAGACGCGTTATATATAGTATTTCTTAATATCTAATTAAATAATTAAAGTACGACGAATATAAAAATAACTAGAAGCTAAAAACTAATCTTTTAAAGAAACTTCTAAAGAAAATAAAGAAGAACTATCTAAAGTAGTTTTAATAAATATAGTCTTCTAGTTAATCGACTTAACGCTCGAAAAGCCGAATAACGAAGAAATAAACTCTACGAGAGCTATCTTCTCGTTTATAGAGAGACTATTAAAAATCTTTAAAGTACGTATCTTCCGCTTTAATATTTAACTTGATTTTTCTTTAAGCTTTATTAGCTCGTTATAAATCTAAAGATTCTTAAACTTTATTAGAGTAAAATAAGATTTTATCTCTAATAGCGTACGTCTTACTTATAGAAACTTACGGCGTAACTTCTATAATTAGTGTCTTTTCTTTAAAGACTACGTCTTTAATAGCTTTTTTTATTTTCTTATTTTACGAAACTCTTTTATTAAAAATATATTATTATAGTCTCGCTAATATCGTAGATACTTAGTATATTTTATCGATTATTCTTTATTATAGTAATAAAGCGTATCTAGATTTATATAAAAAGTATAGATAATTATAGCGAGATTACTTCGATCGGAAAAAATAAATTTAATAAGTTTAAGTTAACGCTCATTCTTTAATTTAGAAGATTTAGAGAAGCGACGAGATTTTAATATACGAAAACTCTATATAATTAGTTATAAGAAAGAAGAAGAGAGAAAAGAAAGAGATATACGTAGAATACGATCTACTTTAAATACGTTAAGAATAATAAGTAAGTCTAAGAGAGAAATAATATTAAATATAGTCTTAGAGTAGACTATAAAAGCGTAGAATATACTAAAAGAGAAAGCTTAACCGAATATAAGGTAATCTCGAGAAGCGAGATTAAATTTATTACGTAGTATTCTAATTAGAAAAGTACGATATAAAGAAATATTAAAATATAATATAGAGACTATATTAATATACTAGTAGATCATTTTATATTATCTTATCCGGAAGAACTATATAAGTATATAGCTACACTCGTTACTCTTAGATAGTTTATACTCTCTTCGTAGTTAACTTATATTAACTATTAAACTATATTATTCTTAGTGATATAGACTATTTATATCTTATATTCTTCTTAATTAGTTTATACTATTTAAGGATTATTACTAGAAACTCTAATTTAGTTAAGACTTAGTAAGAACCTTAATAATAATATTATTTAGACTTATTAACGCACCCGCGATATTTTAAGTACTTATTAACAACGTATTAAGAAAATACTTAAATATTTTTTATATCGCTTACTTAGATAATATTCTAATCTACTTTAAAATCTATAAAGAATATATAGAATACGTTACGAAGATACTTAAGGCTCTTTAGAAGTATTAACTACCGATTAAACTTAAAAAGTATAAATTTTATAAGAATAATATTAAATTTCTAGAATATATAGTTACTAAAGAAGAACTAAAAATAAATCTTAACTATATTAAAAGCGTATTAAAATAGCTAGAATCGACTATACTAAAGAAACTATAATCGTTTCTAGAATTCGCTAATTTCTATTAAAAGTTTATACGAAACTACTCGTGAATTATCGCACTCTTAATAAATCTAACGAAGAAAGAAGTCGCGATCTTCTCTTTAATAGAAGAAGCTAGATAAGTAATTAAGAGACTTAAGAAAGATTTTATTAAGACTCCGATTCTTACGATCTTTAACTCGAAATAATAAATTCTCCTTGAAACTAACGTATTAAACAGCGCGATCGCCGTAGTTCTTATATAGAAAGAATAGAATGAAAGAATTAAACTAGTTATCTATTTTTTAAGAAAAATAATAGAATTAGAGCTTCACTATAATATTTATAATAAAGAATTACTCGTAATAGTAAAAGCACTTAGATATTAAAGAGTATACTTAAAAGAATCTAAATACTTAGTGAAGATCTATTAGATTATAAGAATCTTCTATATTAAAATACGACTAAAGTACTTAATAAAAGATAAGTACGTTAGGTAGAGACTATAGCTCTATATAATTTTAAGATTTACTACGTTAAAGATAAAGACAATAGTAAGATAAATACTTTAAGTCGACGACTAAACTATATAAAAGATATTAGGCTAATGTCACGAACCCACCGTTATCCCTAAGTACTCTACGCCCTCCACCCGAATCGGGTGAACGATATAAAAAGAAAAGGAAAGGATAAGGTAAAGAACGGTTAAGGCACAAGGCTATCGGTTAACGCTGTCTTACCCTTTTCACGTGATAGAAAGAGAGGAAGCTATAAGAGTCTCCTCTCACCTAAATCGGCTAAGAGAGAACTCTTCCTTTTTCTTAAGCGTTGAGTCGTTATTAATAGAGCTACGTAAATAAAATAAGATATTTAGCTACTCTAATTTCTTTGTATCTACTGCGTTACGTAGATTCTTAATAATTCTTAACGCTTATCTATTACGCAGTGATACTATCGAGCTAGTAGTAGCTACATACGATTCTAGAGAGACCCCTAAAAACTATCCTTACTAGGGTAAGTTTCTATCTAAATTAGGTAAGAATAAACCTCTCATCGCCTCGAGATAATGAGGCGCCCGAGGTCTCGTCGAGAACTATCGATGAAGACTCTACGATCACTACGGGCCCTACAGACCCGCGACATCTCATTTTTACGCCTACGGACGTAAGTGATCTCGAAGAAATGAATAATAAATAATTATAGGCCGAACTATCTAGGCTTAAAAGAGAAAGAATACGGCGAGAATAAATAGACCGAATCCATTATTTACGGAGAGGGAGTACTCTTAGTATAGAATAGAGATTAATATAAGAGACTATAGTATATTCTCGAAGTCTCCTATCTAAATCGGGTGAGAATAATAAGCGACTAGTTATAGATAATTTAGCTAGCTACGCGAAAATCTTTAAGACGGATCTCCCGAAGTATTTTAATAAGAGTAGTTACTAAGCCTTAATTGAGTTTATTATAGGTATCGAGATATATTTTAAGTTCTACTACTAAAATTTAATAGACTCTAAGATAACTAAGCGAGCCATCTAAACGGCGGTAATCTAACTAGATAAAGAGCCTCGTTAGATATATTATAGATAACGCAACGTACCCGCTAGTTAAAAGAAATTCCTTACGTTTCTTCGAGGCACCATTAAAGATCCTTAAACTCGCACTTTTAAGATTACTTATACTACTTAGTTTAGAAAGTAATGAAAAGAACAGAGTATTCGTTAATACTTATATAAACTAAAGTAAGTAGAGGCCGAGGTGAAGATATTAAGGCTCACGGAAGTCGAGTAAAAGATATGGCGTTTCCTTCATAGTCTACAGCCCAATATTCGTAACGTAGTTATAGCAAAGCCACAGGAGATACGTCTCAATAGAGATACTATTCTTACGGCCGCCTATCGCTATAAGATACGTTTCGCGAATAAGTAAAAGAGTAAAGTTAAGAAGAAGAATACTTTAAGGAAAAGAAATGAGCTCCTAAAGTAAAAGACATCGATGGCTATAATAGGAAGTAAGAATAGAACTTCCCACCCGAATCGGGAGGGAAAAAATACATTTAGTTCGCTAAACGTATTAGCTAAGTCTAAAGCTAAGTAAAGAGAAAAATTAACGTCCTCGTTTATTCCTAAGTACTATAATTACTATAAGGAAGGGTATCTAGTACGGAATTACCCTAAAAAGGGTACAAAAAAATAAATACCAATGTGGTAAACGTAGCTACCGCATTAGGGCACATTTAGTCTACGAGATACGGCGCATTAGAGCAACGCTGTATAAGCATTTAAGTAATAGTCCGAGTAAAGGGCGAGAAGCATCGATTGCGGGCCCTTGTGAACTATGGGGCACAGGACGACTTCATCTCACAGATAACTATTGTTAGACTTAGTTTAAAAGGCGTTCCACCAAATGTATTTAGAAAGGCTATAAATGGACGGTAGATCACCATTTACGGCCGTCACAGCCTCGAGATTTAGATCATTAATGACCGAGGGAGGACTACTAAGGCTAGACTTAATTTATTATCTACGAATATCGAGGGATTCGATATAATACTCGGTATACGCTGGCTCGAAGTAATTAATCCCGACATTAATTTTAGAGATAGTATCTAGGTAGTAAGAGATTTAGACCGCTAAATTCGAATTAATATAATTATAGCGTAAGAGCTTATTTAAGAGAAGAATAAAATCTATATTATATAGTATTAACCTTTAGAGAAATCTTAAAGGGTTTCTTACCCGAATCGGATGGGGTAGTGTTTCACCTATCTTCGAACTCTCGTATTAAGTAAGGACGGAGATATATCTTCTCTTTATACTAGCTATAGCGACGTAGTATTAGATCCGGGCGAGACTTAAATTCTACTAGTATCGAGGGTAGAGTATATAATTAATCTTACGCTAGATATAATAGCACTCTATGGACCCATCTACTCTTTGAGTGATAGAGAACTCGAGACTCTAAGGGAATATCTCGATAATACATTAATGAAAGGGTAGATTCGACGAAATATCTCACTTACTAAGGCTTCTATTCTATTTGTCCTAAAGAAAGACGAAGAACTTCGTCTCTATATAGACTATAGAGGGCTGAATAAGGTCACGATTAAGAACCGTTATTCATTACTCTTAATATCTAAGATCCTTAATCGCCTAGCAGGAGTAAAACTCTTCATAAAGCTAGATCTACGAGATGCTTACTATAGGATCCCCATTAAGGTAGAGAACTAGTGGAAAATAGCATTCCGCACTAGATATGGGCAGTTCGAGTACTTAGTAATACCTTTTGAGCTAACGAATACCCCAGCTACTTTCTAGGCATACGTAGACGAGTTCTTAAAGGGCTTATTAGATGTTTTCTACATTGCATACATGGACGATATTCTAATCTTTAGTAGAATAGAGAAAGAACATAAGGATCATATTAAATAAGTACTCGAAAGACTCCGAAAATCACGGCTTTTCATTAAACTCAGTAAATGCGAGTTCTATACAAGAGAAGTGGTATTCCTAAACTTTATCGTTAATAAGAAAAAAGTTTCAATAGATTCTTAGAGAGTGGTAGCTATTTAAGAATAGCCTACCCCCTAGATATTTAGAAATATCTAGATATTCCTAGGATTTACTAATTTCTATAGAGGCTTTATTCGTAATTTCTTAAGAGTGGTAACGCTAATTATAGACCTACTAAAAGAAATAAAGTATAGCGTAAAGAAGGGCTCTCTAAAATAAATCCTAAAAGTAGATAAGGCTTTTTAAGAGCTTAAGAAGCGCTTTAAAAGAGCCCCTCTACTTCATTATTACGATCTAGATCTAGAGGTAAGAGTGAAGACCGATGCCTCTAGTAGTGAACTAAAAGATATATTATTCTAGAAGATCACTATTTTCTCATCTAAAATGAATAAGGAATCTTTATTCGTTTAGAAACCTATAGCTTTCTACTTCTATAAATATAAATCTAAGGAAATTCGATACTCTACGAATAACTAGAAAATACTAGCGATTATATATATATTTAAGAAATAAAGGTATTATCTAGAAGCCCCCTCTAAGATAGTGACTATGGTCACTAACTATAAAGCGCTAACTCACTTTATAAATATAAAGATATTAGCTCGAAAGAAATAAATACGCTAGGTAAAAGACCTAGTAGTATTCAATTTGTGGAATATCGCCCTCTAAAGGTTTATATTAAACCTTTAGTCACGTAATTAAATACGAAGTTTAAGTTCGTATTTAGACCTAGGGTCTATGAAATCACGTGACTAGTGCGATATTAATTCCGCACTCTATTAAATGATTAGTCGTGCTTACTAATGT